>NW_005871186.1:2170395-2369427 GCF_000147115.1 Myotis lucifugus
AGCTGGGGCAGCTGACATCTGAGGCTTGGCTGTGCCTTCGGGCATCAAGCTGGGCAAGCCACCTTCTGAGAACTTGCCTTCCACCTCCAGGCCCGGCCCTGGGTGGCTGGGCAGCTGACAGCCAAGGCTTGCCTGTGCCCTGGCAAACTAGGGGGCTGAGGGGACTGGGGGACTCCGGAGGTAGGGTGCGCAGAGCATGCCCTGCCGGCAACTAGGGGGCTGAGGGGGCGCCGCCATCTTGTGGCTGGCTATGGGGGCTGCCATCTGACGGGGCAGTCAATTAGCATACTGGGCGCCGCCATCTTGTGGCTGTGGGGGCTGCCATCTTTGAGGGTGGGGCAGTCAATTAGCATATTCCCTCTTTATCAGATAGGATATGTAACAGGTAAGTATAAAACAGAGAATGTATCAAAACTCAACATTAATATGGAAAAGATAATATCTTGACACTCCTGAAGACATTGAAAAATCATGACAATATATAATGAGTAACGTTTAGCCAAAATAGCAAAATGTACATACAAAATACATATTCTAAAAATAGGCAAAGAGAAAAATAGAAAATGCAAGTAATTCTATAAATGTTTTAAAATATAATCTATAATTATATCTCTGATAGCACTTTCAAAACTGATAAAGGAGGAAATCTGATTTGTCTTTTAACTGTTACCTATCAAAACTATAATTAAAACTACTTTTGATAGTAATTTAATAAAAGAATCATGCCAATTATATTCAAAGTTTTCCAGTTGAAAAAAAAAAGAGAAATATTTCCTAAGTTATTTTGAGTTCTGCATAACCTTATAGCAAAACTTGATTGAGATGCCCTAGCTGGTTTAGCTCAGTAGATAGAATGCCAACTTGCTGACAGAAGGGTCCTGGTTCGATTCAGGTCAAGGGCATGTACCTCGGTTGCAGGCTCCTCCCCAGCCTGGGCCCTGGTCAGGGCACGTGCAGGAGGCAACCAACCTATGTGTTTCTCTTATATCGATATTTCTTTCTGTCATACCTTCTCTCTTCCACTCTCTCTAAAAATCAATGGGAAAATATCCCTGGGTGAGGATAAAAAAAAAAATTTGATAAAACTGGCAAAAAAATAAGGAAAAAAAAGTGACACATCTAACTTGGGCTTATTCTAGAAATGTAAAGTCAATAGTAAAAAATCTGTCAATATAATTTATCAAAATTAATACGATGGAAGAAAATCCTATAGACCATAAAAATCATTAATCTCAATGAACACCTCTGCTATTTCCCTTTCTCACTCTATCTACTGGATTTGGGCTACATGCACCTCATTCATTTGCATCAGCTGCTGCTGTAAGATGGACATTTGTTCATGGTGTTCTTCCTTATGCATTTTTCTAAAGCTCTTTAAAAATTTTTTAAAATATATTTTTATTGACTTAAGAGACGAAGGGAGAGAGAGAGATAGAAACATCAATGATGAGAGAGAATCATTGTTCGGCTGCCTCCTGCACGCCCCACAGTGGGATGGAGCCCACAACCCAGGTATGTGTCCTTGACCGGAATGATCCCAGGACTCTTCAGTCTGCAGGCTGCTGCTCTATCCACTGAACCAAACCTGCTAGAGCCCTCACACATTTTTTTAAGCAGCTTCCTGAGAGGTTTGGCTCCTGTAATTTTTGTTGGCTGTTATTGTGACAGTTGAACATGAGGGTTCGGGTTGAAAGGTCCCCTCACATACTGGAAAATGTATGAATTCTTTCTCATCATCACACAATTCTCTATGTGAAACAGCAAAGAATTCTTGGACTGTGGGCTTCAGGGTGGCTTCGGGCCCTTCTACGGGAGGGATCTGCAGAAAGCAGAGCTGCTCCAGCAGCATGCTGGGAGATCGCCTTCTCCAGGAGGTGGGTACTCAGAAGTGGGCTGACACTCTTTTACTTTCTCTCTCCTCTCATGGGCCATCGTTTTTTTGGTGGGAGTCTTGATGTTCCCCTAACACTTCTTCAGCTGTCTGATATCCTGGCTGACATTTGTATTCTTGGATAAGCCCCTGCCAGATATGTTGCTTGAGGGCAATAGTTAGGGCATCACTTTTCTTACATGCCAGCACATACTTGTAATTTTCTACTAAAGCAAGCAGGATGATCTTTTCCAATTCTGAGACATATTTGTCAGGTTTTATCATTTTGTTATTTTGCATTTTCCACCCTATTTCTCCTGGCCCTTGGCTATCCTGCAGTGCGCCCCCTGGTATTTCTCTTTTGTAATGCTGTTGTATGACAAGCTTTGATTGCTAAGTCATCCATTTCACAGAGGCATCCACTTATAAGACGGGCTATCTCAAACACATTGTGAGCCACACAGCTAAAGAGCCAGGCCGTCACCCACACCCCTCTTCTTCCACCAGACTACTTAGATAACTGACCAATAACTGACCATTTGGGCTTTTTGTTTTTTTCTGTACCCACACTTTAAATTTCTACTCGTATGTTTTAAATTCACCAATTAAGAGAGACACCACAAAATCTTCAGCCCAACCTGATCTCAATAAAAGCAGAACCTGAGGCCCGTGACACATTTTTACAATTTCCAACATCATCATCATAAGTTTTGGCACAGTTGTTGTTAAGCAATGTTTATATTAATTACATCTCTGGGGATCCAGCAGACTGTGACACTAATCATGAAGATTCAATCTACCCCAGGAGAAACCAGGAGTATTTATAGAGACAGTAATTATAGCCTCTGTATTCAAGATAAATGTGACTTTATACTGATATATAAGATAGAGATGGAACTCTTCTTGGGTGAGAAATAAACCAGAGAGAGCAAGAACTAAAAGCACAAAAATACAAAGAAAAATTAGAAGAAAGATGGAGGCAATAAAAGGACTGGAAACAAATAGAGAATTACATAGTGATAAGACAGAAATTTAGATAAAACAAAGTAGAAAGAAATGGTAGCCAGGAGGAAAATACGAATATAGATTATGGCTGTTTAGAAAGTAAATTAATGGAGGGGTGGAGGAAAGAGAGAGAGAGAGAGAGAGAGAGAGAGAGAGAGAGAGAGAGAGAGAGAGACTTTACCTACAATGGAGGAAAACTTAGGCAGAGACAGACAAAATAAAACTGGATTATTTGGGAAACAGACATACTACTGGTAACATGATTAACATCATATCGATGAAACTGGCTTATATGTAAATTTCAGGTAAGTGTTAATTTTTAAATTGCAAATAAATAGTAGGCATAGATTTTGGCATAGTTTGTGTTAATATACAAGGGCTAAAGAGAGTAAAATAATTAGAAGAACAATGTATTATTTATGCAAGGGAGAAAATGCATGTCATCCTCTAGAGGTGAACAATTTTGAAATGTATTAAATATCATAATATTTTATTCCAATCTACAATTTTAAGATAAGCTGATCAGTGGAAGATTGTCAATGCAAATCTATTAAAATTCTTGTCAGAGATGACCAGATTTGTGTAGTAGACACTTTTTTATTCCAGAATTTGCTGCTACTGGAAAATGTTCCTTATATGAAAATCATAAGAGGTACCTCCTTTCTTTGCCAAGTTAGAGAGATTAGAGGAAACATGTATTCTGATTGCACTGCTTCTTCTCACAAGGGATAACTTTGACAGATAAAAATGAATAACAGGAACTATTCCTCCTGTTTGCCAGGGTCACCATGGTGGTCTGGAATACCAATGATACTATGGAGCCCATATTTATTCTGAAGGGTTTTCCTGGACTGGAGTATGCTCATTCTTGGCTCTCAATTCTATTCTGCTTTGTATTCTTGGCAATACTTGTTGGTAATGTTACCATTCTCTCTGTCATTTGGATCGAGTCCTCGCTCCACCAACCCATGTATTATTTTCTTTCCATCCTGGCACTAAATGACCTAGGTATGTCCCTGTCTACTCTTCCCACTATACTTTCTGTATTATGGTTGAATACTCGGGAGATCCAGGCAAGTGCTTGCTTTGCTCAGCTCTTCTTCATCCACACATTCACATTCCTGGAATCTTCAGTGCTGTTGGCCATGGCCTTCGACCGTTTTGTTGCTATCTGCCGTCCACTGCACTACACCACCATCCTCACCAACAGCGTAATAGGCAAGATCGGTTTGGCCTGCTTGTTAAGAAGCGTGGGAGTTGTACTCCCCACACCTTTGCTACTGAGACAATATCACTATTGCCATGTCAATGTCCTCTCCCATCCATTTTGTTTGCACCAGGATGTTCTGAAATTATCCTGTTCAGATGCCAGGATCAACAGTATTTATGGACTGTGCATAGTTATTGCCACACTGGGCGTGGATTCAGTCTTTATACTTCTCTCTTATGTCCTGATTCTGAATGCTGTGCTGAGCATTGCGTCCCCTGAAGAGCGGCTAAAAGCACTCAACACATGTGTATCCCACATCTGTGTGGTGCTCATCTTCTTTGTGCCAGTTATTGGGGTGTCAATGGCCCATCGTTTTGGGAAGCATCTGTCTCCCATAGTCCACATCCTCATGGCTAACATCTACCTGCTCCTTCCCCCGGTGCTTAATCCTATTGTCTACAGTGTCAGGACAAAACAGATTCGTCTAGGAATTCTCCGCAAGTTTGGGCTGGAGAGGAGGCTTTAGGTAATTCTATCCTCTAGTTTTCCCACTGAAAAATTGTGGGGCAGCTATTGTAGTAGATGAGAAATAAAATATTTGGGACGAAGTCATCTGTTTAAATTCCTAATTCACTTCCAATTCTCAGTTAATTAACAATCCTTATGAGATTCAAGTTTTTCATAGTCAAATTGTGATAAGCATGGCCTTTTCTATCTTCTATTAGATAATGTGTGTAAAAGAGATTGTTTTGGAAAACTGTAAAATTTGTCAATATTATTAAATTATTATTTGTAATGATAATAGAAATAATTTCCCTTATAAAACGTAACTATGTTTGTATGGTTTCCAATGCTTCTGATCTAAAACCCAGAAATCCATCTTTCTCTCTCTCCCTCTCTCTCTTTTTCTAATACATTTGCCCATATTTTGTTTCTCCTGCTAAATGTTATAACTGATTATGAAACTATTTCTGACTTCTTGGAGCAAGTTTGAAACTTGAGTTCCTGGCAGAACTGAAATGCTACTGTGGCTGTTGGCTACGAGCTAAGTCTTCACCTCATCACTGGGCAGTGATGGCCTTTCTCCCACTGCCACTGGAGATCTATCTACTCTTTTAACTGAACAGCAAATGCTGAGGCAGAAACATGGGGAGTTGTTCAAGCAAGCCTGACAGTGCAGGTCTACACATCTGGGCACATGTGTAGATTCCCTGTTCAGTAGGGCAGCATGTTTTAATCTGTGAGTGGGTTGGGAGTTGTGCACAATAACCACCCTCATCTTTTAACAATATTTCCTACTCTTATTCTACATGCTCTGTGGATCTTTCATATTGTATCTTTCCCAGTATCTTTGTTGTAGATAACCCATTACTCTTTTCTTCTTCATTAAGATGACTTACATGTGTACATTTATTGGTGATATTTTCCTATTTCATACATATTCACTTTCTTCTCAGCTACATTATAAACTTTTTGAGTATGGGGTCATGACTGCTACACTAATATATCCCTATGGGACTGATCTCTCCAGTTATCACGAGTACTCATAAAATAGTTGTAAGTGTAAATCTTATTGCCTATTTACTCATCCAATGACACTATACTAAGAAACATGAAATATCAACTGTGACAATTATTGCTTTAAGTACTATGGATACATACAAAATGGAATGCATGGGTCTTAATGTTAAAAAATTAATGTTTAATAGTGGAGATACATATGTATAAAGATTAGTAAAATTAACAGATGCTAGCATTGAAATAAATAAATTGTACAATATTACCACTGAAGAGTGGTCAATTTTAATTGAAGATTTAGGAGTCAGGAATTGAAGTAGTTGACATTTTAGTTGTGCCTTGTGAGTCAAATTTATTAGTGCCAGCTGGGCTAAGTGTGAAAAATTGGTATGCTTCAGCTGATTTACATTGGCTTATAAAAGACAATTGTGCATATCTTATTCCAACTGCATGTTCTGTAATGTCAGACTGGCAGTTTGGATTTGGTCATGATGGGAGTATTTACACAACAGAAATGGGAAAACACTAAATTTGAGGGCTTTAAAAATTTTCCAAAAGAGTTGGTTGTTAAGTATTTACCAGCACACCACTGGTCAAGGTGTTCCAGGAAAAGGAGGTAGCATGAAAAGAGCAGAGTTTAGAAAGAACATGTCTGAGCAACATTTTCTCCAATCTCCAGGAGCAACTTAAGACTTGCCCAAACTGTCTCACATTATCTCAAACTAGAAAGGACTCTGAAGTGGACTTGGACATGCACTACTCAGATCATACTTCAATCAAGAACTTGTGAAAAGGGGGGACCCAAATCCTTCTGATCAAGCACCTCCCTCCCTAAAAAACTTGTGGAAAATCTGAAGGGAATAAGAAGTACTAATTGGTAGTTATAGAATAGTAATGGAGACGTAAAGTTCAACATAGAGAATATAGTCAATAATATTGTAATAACTATATATGGTGCCAGACGGGTACTGAAAATATCGAGGGGAGCACTTTATAAAGTATATGATGTCTAACCACCATGCTGTACATCCGAAACTAATACAAAATTACAGTGAATGTAAACTGTAATTAAAAAATAAAATTTAAAGTTCTTAAAAAAATAACTTGCAGCCTAAGCCGCTGTGATGTCATTATCTGATTACGGAATATGTGATGCTTGCCTCATAAAAATCGTTATGAAGTGACCCTTTTATAATATTGTCTAGAAATACATGTGTAGGGTTTCTGTTATTCTTAGTTAAATATTTTAAATGGTTCATTAAAGATGCTTTCTGGGCCTGGGTTTTCTCTCTACAAACCTTAAAATAAGGTTTTCAAGAAAGACATAAATTCCTGCAGAACACCAAGTTCAGATGAAAATTTCTGAGCCAGTCTCTTAAATATTGGTTCTGTTTGTGTCTATGAGTTTTTGTTCATTCGTTTTTCCTGTTTGTTCATTTGTTGCTTTCAGTTTGATATCCCACATATGAGTGAAACCATATGGTTCTTAACTTCTTCTGTCTGACTTATTTCACTTAGCACAATATTCTCAAAGATTCATCCATGTTGTTGCAAATAGCAATATTTCATCTTTTCTCATGGCTCAGTAGTATTTATTCCATCATATATATGTACCATATCTTTATCTAATAGTCTATCAAAGGACACTTCTGTTATTTCCATCTTAGACATCGTGAATTATGCTGCATCATAGAATTATACACTTGAGGCCCATATAATCTTATTAACCAATGTCATGCCAATAAATTTAATTTAAAAACAAAGTAATATGCATTTGCCTCTGCATTAAAAAAGCTGTCTGATGTTCATGAAATCAGATCCAGAGAAATTAGCCTTATGATGAAATTATTTAATGGCTATTAATTTCATACACCCATTGCAAATACTTGACAAAGTTTTTGAAGTCAGTTTCAGCTGAGGGCATAAAATACAGGATCACAGAATTGGTAGACTGGCAGAAGAGTAGAAATAATTAATTTAATAAAAATCTGTCTCGAAGCATCAGGGAATCAATTTTTGATGATTTGTTATTAATTGCTTAATACGTTCTAAATGCTATACATATATTAACTCACTGAACATTTAAAAAAACATAGGAGACAGATAAAATTATTATGAACTCATTGTATACATAAGGAAACAGACAAAAAGGCTAAGTAACAATGTTCCCAAGGCTACACAGTCAATAAGTGCCAGAACAGGAATTCAAAGGTAGGGACCTCTGGATCTACAGACCATGCTCTTTACTGTCATGGTTAAAGAGGCCATGTTCTTTGTCTTCATATTATCCTGAGACTTAAACACAGATTTTGAGTTTTAGTTTAATTTTCTCCCATTCCCTTCACCACACTCCATCACCTGCTACACCTACAGTCTCCTCCCCACAGCTTAAAAAAAGGTTGTTTTTTTATTAACCTTGGCATTATTAACAATTGGATTGGATAATTCTTTGTTGTGGGATCTGTGTGCTCATTGTAAGTTGTTTAGGAACATCCCTAATATCTAAAAACTAGATGCCCTCAACATTTCGCCAGTGTGACAACTAAAAATGCCCCCAGATGCGGTAAAATATCCCGTTATGAAAACTTTTCTTCTTGCTGAGAATTACTGTCTTAAATCAAGGATTCTTTCAACTCCCATTTCCCAAATGGAGTTCTGCTGAACACAAATTTTAGAAGTTAATAAATGCTTTCTGGATAAAATATGTCTGGAAAAGTCTGAAACCATTAGCATGCAATATAGATGTTTATACACAATGGTATTGCAATGAACCATTTGTCCCAAACATAATTGACCAAGGCTTTTCTATATGTTTGGCCATTAATTCTATTTCAGTAGTGGCCTATTGTACATTTTAGGAAAATCTGATACAGGGCATATAAAGAATTATTATTTTTGAGCAGTTAGTAACTGCTATTTCTGGTTATTCAGAGCACAGTCTTTTTTTGTACATTATTCTGATTCACTGAGCCTCCATCAGATGAACTCAGGGACACTTCTCTGTGGCTACCATAGCTGGACTCCCAGTTAGAGAATTTGACATAATCATCTCCTTCCCCCAAGCAAGAGAAAAAGCTCCACTGGCAGTGGCATAATTTTTCCTCCCTGGAGGTTGCATTAAGAAAAAAAATAGTCCTGAGAGAATGGATTAACCCAGAGGGGGTGCTGAGTTTAGGGTAGTTAAAGCACAGAATATAGTGCTGATGAAGCACATTGCTGGATGGAGTCAAGGATGCTGAACCCAAAAACATTTTATCCTGGCTCTGGAGTTGCTGAAGGAAAATTGGATGCTTCACTCAGGAAATCTATGCTTCCTTGAAGAACTATCCACCTTAGGATCCACCGTGGCTCTCTCTGTCTATAAGAAGTCCCTAGGCCTGTCTGACCAACCTATAGCAGGATGAATGGCTATCTACACCTGAGGGCTCAGGTGTGCCTGAAGGAGGGCTTCTGATTTGAGAAGAATGGGTAAAAAGTTAGTACCTATTTGAAGAATTTGACCAAGTGAAAATACTAATTTGGGGTAAGTCAGAGATACAGATTGGCATGCTCCTAAAGAAGCCAGACTATCATCATCCAAGGCTGCTCAAAAGGGCTTTGGGAAGGAATGCCATTAAAATCCACCTCCAGGTATAGATACTATAACTGGTTGGTTCATGCATTGAAATCTCCAGTCTCTCAAAACATTTCTATCGCATATTATAATGTTCAAAATGATAATGATGATAGTCATGATGACTTAAGTACCTCCTCTATTTCTATCTCATGCATATCAGACATATTTGGCAATACTATAAGCCAAAAAAGGAATTTAGGTAAAGTAATTCCCAAGAGAAGTCCTGAGGGGGATATCTTTACAAGTGATACCTTAGGCACTGCAGGTCACATCTGCCTTTGGATCACAGTTGTATATGGCTGATATGTTTAATATTGTGACTACTTCAGCATATCCATTAAGATGTTGCTTTACTTAAGTCTAAAGTATCTCCTAGGTCTCAGACCCTTTGCTAAACACTTTAGATACATTTTCTTGAATATCTTAAATATTACATAAGGTAATGCATTTCCCAGTTTTTCATGTTCAAAGAAGTTTGGTAATCTGTTCAAAATGATAGAAATAATGAATGACAGTTATCACCAGGTTTTCTCTGACTCTAGAGAAGTAGGCACTGAGTACAAGGTGTTTGTATCTATATCCAACAGACAGATTTAGGGGAGATGATTTATGACTAACCTAAGTCAGAGACTTTTCTACAAAGAAGTAGGTGAGAGTGATCTTAGAGGGAAGGCCTGGCATACCTGGGCAGGATGGAGTCTCTGAAGACATGGAAAGATTTGAGAGAGGGTATCAAGGAAGAAGAAAATAATTATGTGCAACTACCAAAGAGCTAACAATTATTGTTTAGTGATGTTGAATGAGCTGAGGAAAAGTTTGTGATATAAAAGCTGAGATAGTGAGGGAGGTGTATAAAGACCAATGTTGCCTAATATGCTACAATTAGTAAAGTATATAAATCACAAGATGAGAATATGTAAAGCAATTCCTCTTTTCATTGTATCTGCTCCTCAAAAGGCAGAAAGTGGTGTCAGAGTGAAAAGGTTCCTGTGACTCCTGTAGGAGGGCAGGGAATTAGTTTAAGTCTGCCAGAGGAAACCATAAAATGTAAGTATATCAGTGGAGCACGATAGATTGGGAAACAGATGAATTTTGAAAAAAAAATTGACATCAAATTTACCAAGTGGACATTTTTATTGCTATTTGGTGCCCAGAGTAATTGGAATTGAGTGGCCATCAGGTTGCTCAGTAATTGAAGTCTTTAGGAGTCCTCCTATAATGCCCCACTTCTTCAGTCCTTAGTCAACCCTGCCTCTGATGTGTCCTAGAGCACATTTCATCTGTTTGGTGTCCGAGTCCTGAGCACTAAAGCTGTTACACTCTTCTTCTAACATGCCATGTTTCTTTTTGGTTGTTGCCTTGATTTTTTTTCTAAGGATTGTTTTCTCTCTCTTCCTTCCAATTTTTCTGAGTAGGAGTAATTTATTTTTTGGCAACCCTTTACAGATCCAAAAATATAACTATCTCTTTGACACACATGCCTCAAGTTAATCCTAACCAAACTGAATTAATCGTACACCCTAATTTCACCAAGCTTTTAATTTTTTTCTTTGTTTCATTTAATGACACCAAAATCTACCAAATAACTGAACTTGTCCTGGGTTTCTTTCTTTTTCTCATTTTTAGCATATGATCATTGACCAATATTTTATTTTTTCTCCTTATAAATTTTTATATCTACTTGACCGTCATCATCCCTACTGTTACATTTCACCTTTATCCACTTTTAAAAATCACTACACTCGCCTTCTAAAGGACTTCCCTGCCTTCTCTTTTGTCAGCATTTAGACCATTTATGTATGTTGTTGTCCTTTATAGCAGCAACATGAGTGTGAACAGTAAACAACAAACTTTTGTTTAATACAACTGTTTCAGTTGTGTTGAAAAAATATAAAGAAATAACATTTGTTCTAATTTGGCATTGATATAAATTTGGTCAAATGGTTTACTTAAAAAAAGACATTTTGTACCTTCTAAGTTTAAATACAAACTCTATATTTATGTACAATTTCCTTCAGAAATTCTGGTTCATTTAAATTAATTTTTAGCTCTCATAACCCTTTGAAAAGCCATCACCCCTATAACTTTGCTCAATTATATTTACTTATAATACTAACATCTTTCTGCATTTACATGGGTGCCAATCAGCTCTTTGTTCCCATCAAACTCATATTTGTTATTCAAGAACCTAATTCAAGAATTATTTTTAATAAATCTTCCCTGACCTCCTTGGTCAGGATAGTTTCCTGGTATTAAACTAACACTTGGCTTTATAATATTAGCTCTCTCTATCCACCAGGGTGTAAGTACTTGAAGGAATGTTTTATATATTTCTCTATATTTTCACACTGCACAATTTCCTTTTATAAAATATGTTCTCAACGAATGTGCAATGAACAAATAATTAATCCATTGGTAAAATAATAAATGCAGATAGTAATTTACATATAATGAGCAGAAGAGTAATTGAAACAGTAAACAGAGCAGCATGCATCGAGCTTCTTTTTGTAATATTGACTTTTACTCTAATTGTTCTATGTTTTTGTCTCTCCACCTAGACTGAAGGTGCCTCCATCCGCACAATGTCTGTCTTCAATAGCTCTACGCTGTACCCTCGTTTCCTTCTAACAGGCTTCTCAGGCCTTGAAAGCAGCTATGGCTTGATATCTCTTCCCATCTTCTTTGTTTACGTCACCTCAGTTGCAGGGAACATTACTATCCTATTTATCATCAGAACTGAGCCTTCCCTCCACCAACCAATGTACTTCTTTCTGTCAATGTTGGCACTTACTGACCTGGGCCTATCCACTACAACCTTGCCTACCATGTTCAGTGTCTTCTGGTTCCATGCCCGGGAGATTTCCTTCAATGCTTGTCTGGTCCAGATGTATTTCATTCATGTTTTCTCAATTATTGAGTCAGCTGTGCTGTTAGCCATGGCGTTTGACCGTGTTGTAGCCATCCGAGTGCCCCTGCGTTACTCAGCCATTCTAACCAATGGTGTAATCATTGGAATTGGGTCCGCAATTGCTGGAAGGGCCTTGGCTCTGGTATTTCCAGCTTCCTTCCTTCTAAAGAAGCTTCAATATCGTCATGTCAATATTCTCTCTTACCCCTTCTGCCTGCACCAGGACCTCATAAAGACAACTGTGTCCAGCCGTCGAGTCAGCAGCATCTATGGCCTCATGGTGGTCATCTGCTCCATGGGACTGGATTCAGTGCTCCTCATCCTTTCCTATATTCTCATCCTTAGCACAGTGTTGAGTATAGCCTCCAAAACAGAGAGAGTGAAAGCCCTCAATACCTGCATCTCCCACATCTGTGCTGTACTCACCTTCTATACACCAATGATTGGGCTATCTATGATCCGTCGCTACGGGCAGAATGCTTCCCCAATTGTCCATGTGCTCATGGCCAATGTCTACTTGCTGGTTCCACCCCTCATGAACCCAATTGTCTACAGTGTCAAAACCAAGCAGATTCGTGACAGAATCCTCAAGAAATTCAAACAACAGAAAGTTTAGGTAAAAGAGACTCTAAGACACAACTTTCTTCCCCCTCCTTTTTATATTTATGAGAGTACTTCATATTAATATAGAATTTTGAATTTAAATATTACTGACAATGCTTTGCCTTTAAGAAACTAGATACAAACTTCAATAATAGTAAATCCTATCTTTTCAGTATGGAGAATAAAGGCATGTTTTGTTTGTTTTGTTTTGTTTTGTTTTATATTCATGTTGACATACTAAAGAATATGGTCACCAAACCCAGGTTAGGCCATTCTTAGAAGAACTTCGACTTTCCTTTTAATAATCAGCAATAAATATTTGTGAAACTGAGGCATCAAATCAGCAATTGAGTGAAGTTATTCATTATACTGTATAAAGTTCCTGAATTTCTAAACAAAATTTAGATTTCAAGATGACCCAATTCTAATATAGACTCTGTAGTCAAGAGCAACAATATTTCCCCACAAAACTGACATTAACATGAATGTATTTTTAATGCATTTTTTGATCTTCTGTTTAGCACAGAAAAATGTTTCCAGGAGAAAAACTTCTATCAAGAGAAAATGACAAATGAATGAAGTTCATACTTTGAGAAGCATGAAAGGAAGGCAACTTGGCCCAAATAATTAAACTGATTTGGGTGGCTCTCAAATGATCCAGAAACTGGGATGTTTCTGTGTTGAGGAATTTATAGAGGCCTTTAGGTAGATACTTCTGAGACCCAGATTTCATCCATTTTGATTTGTTTTCAATCTGTCAGTTATTGAGAGAGAGATGTTCAAGTCTCCAAATATCATAATAAATTTTTCTATTCCTCCTGGTTATGCTATCAGCATTACCCCAGGTATTTTGATGTTCTGTCGTTAGGTGTGTAGATATTATGTAGAAATTTGTTATGTCTTCTTGGAAATCACCTTATCAAATTTTAATGCTCTTCTTTATCCTAGATAGCTTTTTTCTCATTTTAAAATATGTCTTTTCTGATATTAATCTAGCTTGTCTAGCTTTCTTTTGATTAATGTTATCATGGTATTATCTTTTTTCTTTTCTCTACCTAAAAATATGTATTTTTAGGGTCATAGTTTGCTAAGTACTATTTTATTTAAATTTTTTTAAAGCTTTCTGGGATATAATTTACATTGCATACATACATCACCCATTTAAAATACATCAATGTTTTAAAATACATTAATAGACATGTGTAACTGTCAATCAATTTTTATAATCTCAAAAAACATCTCATACTCTTTAGCTATTACCTCCACCCCATATACTTCACCTGATCCTAAGGAACCACTAATCTTTCTGGCTCAATAGATTTCCTCATTTTGCACTTTTGTATGTTAATCCTCACCCAAGGATATTATTTTTTCTATTTACCTTTTTCTTTTAAGAGAGAGTGGAAAGGAGGGGGAGAGACAGGCAGAGAAACCGTGATGTGAGAGAGACACATTGATTGGTTACCTCCCACCTGCACCTTGACAGGAACAGGGGATTGAGCCTGCAAATGAGGTACATGTCTTTGACCAGATCAGACCTGAGACCCTTCAATTTGAGGGTTGAATCTCTAACCACTGGGAAAAACTGGCAAGGCTTCACTTTCACATGCATACAATAACAAAATATGTGATATTTTGTGGCTGATTTATTTCTCTTAGCATACTGATGTAGCATGTATCAGTACTTCAGTTCTTTTTATACTAATATTCCATTTAATAGTGCTATATGGTGTTAAAAATGGCCCCTGTCTATTGATCTGTATAATTTTATAGCATATATTTCATAGCAGGTAGGTCTTACAGCTCAAAGCACACCAGTAGCAAATTGAAATTCTTACACATATAATTGCTTTAAATATATCCTAAATAAATACAATTATGATCATATAGAGACTGCCTTATTTGCATACCTCACAAAACTGCGCCAAATTTCTGCTAGCTACAGATAAGACAAACCTTAGGGTTATGAAAGACTCCAAGCCACAGCTGCCCTTCAGAACTCTCTGACCCAGAGACTACCTTTCATGCTACTGAAAGATATTATTAGGCAATATATGCCCCTCTCCCTTGCCCTAAGAATCCCCTGGCCCATTTCTTTTGTGGTAATGGCCCTGACCATTACCCCTGGAAAGTCTCCTGCTATGTTGAACTTTCCCTACCATACAGCCTATTCAAGTGCTGTCCCAGAAAGCTCATTGTATGCTACTGCGATCTTATGGTGAAACCTCTTCCTTGATCATTCCCCAAATCCATTGAATTATTATAGAACTAGAGGCCCGGTGCACAAATTCATGCACAGGTGGGGTCTGCCCAGCCCTGCCCCTGATCAGGGTGGGTGGCTGGGCTGGGTGGGGGGAGGGGCTGCAGGAGGTTGGCCAGCCAGCCCAGCCCCTGATTGGGGTGAGGGGAGCCAATCAGGGCCCTGATCAAGCCAGTTGCCAGCCACATAGCAACTGGTCATTCCAGTCATTTCAGTCGTTCTGTCATTCCTGTCGCTTGGCTTTTATATATATAGATGGGTGGATTCCCAAGATTTCCACTAACCAGATGGCTAAACAAATATTAAATTAATTTAAACCATTGAGGAAGAGTCTTCGGACACCCACATTCTGATTCCATCACATTCCTGTAATGTCAGTCTTTAATACCTCTGAAGTGGAAATCTCTACCCTCTTCCTTATTGGGCTCCCAAGGATGGAGCATGCTCACATTTGTGTCTCCATCTCCATTTGCCCCATATATCTCATTGCCATGCTGGGGAACTGCACCATCGTCTTTCTCATAAAAACAGGGACCTCTCTGTATGAGCCTATGTACTGTTTCATCTCCATGCTGGCCTTTTCTGACCTCAGACTGTCCATCCCTTTGCTTCCAACCATGTGGATAATTTTGTTCAATGCCACTAGAATTTTTCCTGATGTCTGCATTGTCCAAGAGTTTTTCTCTCATGGATTCTCAATTATGGATTCATCAGTTGTTCTTATTATGTCCATCCATTGCTTTATGGCTATTTTCAACCTGCTGAGATACACCTCCATCCTGATCAATGAAAGTCCTTAATTGGCCTAGTATTTTCTATAAAAGTATCTCATCGTTCTTCACTAATCCCTTTATTCTAAAGAGGCTGAAATATATTTAATAAACTGCCTTCTTCGGTATGTATATTGGGCAGAGCTGCCACTTATCCAAATCTGTATAACACCCTCTTTTTTTTCAGTTATAGGCCTAAATAACAGTATTATTTTTTAATTGTCTATATTCTACACAATGTGTACATGATCAAAGTAGAGGCAATTCTGGTAGTTAGACTATAGTATTTCATTGTGATACTAATTTTCATTTTCCCAAATGCAAATTGAACAGTGCCACTTTGAGTACATTGCCCATTTTTAAATATTACTCTACTTACTGATTTGTAGGAGTTCTTTCCATTTCCTTTGTCAGATATGTGGAATGAGAATATTTATTCCTTGGGAATGGTCTGTATTTCATTCTCTTAAAAGTGTGTTTCAAAAATGAGAAGTTCTTCATTTCAATTAATTGTAAGTGATTAATTATTATTACCTTGCAGTTAATCTTTTTATGTCCATGGTTATCCAAAGTCATGAAAATGTTATTATAAGTTTTCTTCTACATGTTTCCCCCTTTTTTGTAATCCTTAGGGGTTAATGATCCAATTGAAATTAATTTATGATGAAGCTCAATATTAATTAATTAATATATGTAAATTGCTCCATTTACTGAAAAGACCTTTTTTCCCCTATTGAATTTTGTCATTGTCATTTTTTCTATTCTTCTGTGTTGATTTTCAACCTTGGGAATTTCCTGGGTAAAATGGGAAACTGGCCTCTGTTTACAAAAGGCAAGGAGCAACAGAAAAAAGAGGCAGACCACTCCAGAATGGTAGGTTTAAAAAACAAAGATTAAAAAATAAATTTAAAATAACAAATCAAGGTAACAAACATATGAGATTTGTCTTGGGTATGTACAAGATCAGCATATCTCCGCACCTGCTTTCAAGAATCTTAAAAGTTTATATACAAGCCTTAACTAGATTCAGTCATGTATGCTGTCCTGATGGTCTCAACAATACATTGCTCTCTTCAGGTTACCTCCTTGAAAATGATCCCCACTGTGGGAATGGTGGGCAGAACATAAATTCTAAGGACAGGGGACGGGGTGTGGAGCTTCTGATTCCCTGGGTCCAGCTTGTGGGTCAACTGGAGGTCATGCCCTCTCAATTACTTTCTCCAACATTTTGTCTATATCACACCACTGAATAAATGTTGCTTTAGTTAGTTATAAGATATAATGGTGTAGTTCAAAGGTTTCTAATCTTGCCTAATGTAGGTCTTTTGCATTTTGACATAAAGTATACAATCAACTTGTCAATTTCCACATATAAACCTACTAGGATTTGAATAACATTGTTCTGAGTCAATATGTTCCTTTGGAAAGAATTGTTATCTTAACAATACAGAGGTTTCTAATCAATGAGCATGATCCATCTCTCTACTTATTTGTAATTTTTTTAAGTTTTCAGTGTAGATATTTTGAAAGTAGTTTATTCTGTTTATTTTTACAATAGAAACATAAATGATTGGCTACCTCCTGCAGCCCCGCACCCCCACTCCCCACCCCGGGATCAAGACAGCAACCCCACAGGGAATTGAACTGTGACATCCGGGTTCATAGGTTTATGGTCAAGCACTGAGCAACACTGGCTGGGTTATTGGGCTATTTTTACATTTTCATTGTTCCTGATCAAACATCTTGATTGTTTGATGTAAATGGTATTCTAAATTATACCACTTGTTTTTTCAAGTATGTAGGAATTCAGTTTTTTATCTTTTATCTGGCTTGCTTTTCTAAATTCACTTGTTCTTTATATTGATAGATTTCTACATAAATAATCATTTGTAAGTAAACATCTTTACCCTTTCAAATTTTTATACTTTTCTTTATTTTTCTATATTATACTGTCTTGGACATCTAGCACAACTTTTAACAGAAGTATTAATGGGAACATCCTGACCATTACATGTCAGTGAAGAAACTTGTACAATATTTTTTCATTCTTGTCAATGCTAGCTATAGCATTTTTATGCATATCAATTCAAGGTAGGACCCTCCATTTCTAGTTACTCAGAGGTTTTGTGATGAAAATATATTATATTTTATCTATTGAGGTGTCCAAATAGTAACTTCTCTATTTTAGTGTGAAGTATATTTATGATTTTTGAAAACATATATTTTTAAAATATATTTTT
Organism: Myotis lucifugus; assembly: GCF_000147115.1. NCBI lineage: Eukaryota > Metazoa > Chordata > Mammalia > Chiroptera > Vespertilionidae > Myotis > Myotis lucifugus. The sequence goes on from NW_005871186.1 coordinate 2,188,396, forward strand.
ATTGATTTCAGAGAGGAAGAGGGAGAGAGAGATAGAAACATCAATGTTGAGAGAGAATCATTGATCAGCTGCCTCCTGCATAACCCGTATTGGAGATTGAGCCAGAAACCCGAGCATATGCCCTGACTGGTAATCGAACCATGACCTCCTGGTTCATAGGTCGATGCTCAGTGTACTGAGCCTTGCTGGCCGGGTACCTCCTAAGTTTCTAAACATCAACTCTTGCTATTTTTAAATTCATTCTTTATGCAAAGCAAGAGTTATGCCTTTAAAATGAAAATTAGATGATGTGGTGCCTCTTGTAAATATGAACTCTTCCTTTTTTGAGAATAGAATTAAAGCAATGAAGTAATATTATAAGACCGCACATTGACTGGATATTCTCTACATCTCCAATATCATTAAGTGCCAGCCCCTTTGGCCTTCTGTATATTTGTGAAATTTGCAGAGCTCTTTTTTCCCTGTGAGTTTTCACATATGACCCTTTTTTTCATAACCCCTTGTCGTTTTATCCATTGTTTTGTTACATTTTGACTTAAATCCTCACTTCAAATTATGAGCCTTTTAAAAAAATCTCTTTTATAGCTAGTTTATCTTTTATTCTTTTCTAATTTTTTTAAAAAATATATTTTATTGATTTTTTACAGAAAGGAAGGGAGAGAGATAGTTAGAAACATCGATGAGAGAGAAACATCGATCAGCTGCCTCCTGCACATCTCCCAGTGGGGATGTGCCCGCAACCCAGGTACATGCCCTTGACCGGAATCGAACCTGGGACCTTTCAGTCCGCAGGCCGACGCTCTATCCACTGAGCCAAACCGGTTTTGGCATTCTTTTCTAATTTTATTAGTATTTGCAATCACCCATATATTTGTTTATTTTTTTCCTTTTACTTTCTGACTAAGATGTACAATCAAAGAATGGCAAATTACATCTATTTTATTTATCTCTGTGTATCTAGCATGTTTTGGGATGTGGAGTATATCTCCAGTAAATAATTGTTACTGGATGAATGTATGCGTAAGGTCATGTTTGGGGAAAAGGAAATCATTTGTTGTAAAGTTCAGAAATATGTCATACAGATATGATATAATTTTCTTGTTGTCATTACCGAGGTAGGCATATCCCATATGCTCAAATATTTTAAAGTAGGAAAATATAATATAGGATTAAGCAGGTGTTTATTGCCTTGGTTTTGGTGGGCGACAAACAGTTCAACTTACCTTCTTAATATGACATCAAAACTTTGACGGTTATAGATCAAAGATTTATTTTTTTCTTATGTCCATTTATTGATACATGTCTTTTCCACATACCACATTTCCACAAACCACAGCAATTCTTGTCTCCTACAATTACATCCTCAGTTAAATCAAAAAGCAAAGTCCGTAGTGTCAAATGCTTAATGGTTAATAGTTAGCCCATTGATTCTTTTTTTAAAAAATTTTTTTAAAAATTCTTTATTAGTTAAGGTATTACAAATGTGTCCATTGATTCTTTATGTAAGGTAAGAATTACGAATTAATGAAAACTTTTTACAGACATAAACATTGTTTTTGAATCTCTGATATATGTAATGTGTGCTTCTAGGCATTTTTAGGCATATTTTTTATTTTATTCTTATAATAAACTAGCTTTATATTAAAAATTCCTATCTGTTTTTTTTTCAGTTAAAGATATTGAGGCTCTAAGAAATTAATTTCATGAACTTCACACAGATAAGAAATCAAAAGCTGGTTCAAACCTTATCATTTCTACCCCAGGGTAGTACTGTGTTGAGTACATTTCAGCTTTTGTATTCAGAATTGCATTTTTTCCACAATGTTATCATAGTAGGAGATCCTGTTTCCATTCAGGGCAAGAAGTCTATCAGTGTCTTGAGTGCATAACCCATGCAAAAGTTTCATAGTGTACCTGTGAGTACAGACAGTGAGTTACCTGCTTCAAAAACACAATGGCGAGGCAGACATAGAATAGACAATAAAAAGCAAAGGGTACAGGTGCCAAATAAATCCAGAACCTAGCACAGCAAATTCCGTTAGATCATAAGGCTTGAGATTAATCCTCTTTTGCTCAATGTTTTATTCTCTAGGCCCACCAGGGTGTTGTTCCTGCATTTTAGGCCCGTGTCTCTTCAATAGGTATTGACAGCCTGTTCCACTGAAATCAAGGAAGTGACCCCACCTTTTGAAACCAAAGAGGAAAGAGCTCTGTCCCCCAAAGGCCCTTGGTCACCTTGGAAGCACTGCTGATCTCTGAACCACCTTTGGGATCATTCCTCTTTTTGCTTGAAGGTTAACACATGTTCTCAGCTTAGTAGCTCTATTGGCCAGTCCTGTAGCCTCCCCAAAGTCCTTCATTCTGTCCCAATTGATATGAACTGACAACTTTTTGCTGTATACAATTCTCAAAAAACTTGTTGGTTTCAATGCAATTAACAGTGGTCCAAGTCATCGGCCAAGGGGGTTGTCTACGGATCTTCTCTGGACAACCCAGTCTTTATTCCTGGCTTCTGTGAAAATGGATAATGGATGAATGAGTCACACTCATAATCTATTCAGCAACTGGTTGTCCAGCCACACTCTTGATGCTGTTTACAGAAGACACATTAAAAAAATGCAATATGGATATACTGAGCATTTCCCAAATCTTCAAGTTCTATTTTCATTTTGTTTTGCAGTTTCTTCTCAATTTATCTCTCTCACATTTTACTACAGGCAGCAAGAAGAAACCAGGCTGTGCCTTAAACACGTAGAAATCCCCTCAGCTAAATATCTAAGTTCATCACTTACAAATTCCACTTTCCACAAAAATACAATTCAGCCAAGTTCTTTGCTACTTTATAACAAGATTTACCTTTCTCCCAGTCTCCAATAGAATTTCCTTTGTTTCCATCTGAGACCTCACCAGAGCACCTTTAATGTTTATATTCTATCAACATTCTATTCCTCTCTATCTAAAATCAATAGAATATAAACACAATTTTATCTAGAAACAGCAACCCATAGACTCTAGCTACAGAATACATAGAAATGTATCTATATGTATGCCACATATAAACAATAATATCTGTATGGTTTTGACCTACATTTGTAATTTTCTCTGTGTAAGTTCTTATCCATGTCACTTTTCCTTGGGCTTCTGTTTTTCTAAATTTAAACCTCAGAGGATCAAATCCCAGGACACCATTATAGTAGAACACTGAGTTAATTCTGTTTTTCAGCTGTCATAAACAGCTGCAGGCTTAATATAAAACTACTTTCCTTGGAGTGTACAAAGAAGGGGAGATAGAGCGTTGCTGCTCGATATTTTACTCGTGTCTCTATTTTTATTGAAGAGTGAAGCATCAAAGGTGAATTTCCTTTTGATTTGTGAATGTTTTACTCAAAGGGAATAGAGATGATCAAAGGTGGCTGAGAATAACTGGGCTTGATATGCATCATGCAGTCCATTCTGAATCTAATGGGCGAGGGGGAACCTTGCTACATCTAAAATCTATGTACAAAATTATTACATAGTTGGTTGATAAAGTATAATTTCTACATCTGCTTTGAGTTATAGAGAATGAAATGAACTTTGGAAACATGATGAAAGTATGAGGTGAAAAATGGTAAAATACGGAGAGTTTATTTATGGAGATGAACCCAAGGTAGGCAACAGGGTGCCTAGTAGGCTTATTCTTGGCCAACATCCTGCCACTGAGCAACAGCTGTTACCTGGATGTTTCAGTTCTTAAAAATTACAAATACATCTCTTACCTCTCTCTCATCTGATCTCAGAATGAATATATTTTATATGTCCATATTGATATATATCCCATAAATATTAAGCTATAATTAAAAAGGATAACAATAATAGCCTGTTCTACTTTATCCTGATATTCATCCACTCTGCCTCCAGATAAAGTGCCTTTATTTCATTATTTGAGTTTATGAGTTCCCTGTTCTTTCTCCATTGTTTTGAAGCCATTGCAAAGTGCCCTTCTCTATTTCCTTTAAATAATTACAGAAAGTAATTCTCTCTCAAATTAGATTTTTTTAAATTATTTTTTTATTGCTTAAAGTATTACAAAGAGTATTACATATGTCTCCTTCTTTCCCCCCCCCTTGACATTCCCTCGGCCTCCCCTATCCCCCAGTGTCTTATGTCCATTGGTTATGCTTATATGCATGCATACAAGTCCTTTGGTTGATCTCTTACCCCCCTTCCCGCACCCCAACCCTCCCCAGCCTTCCCACTGTAGTTTGACATTATTCCAGGTCGCATTGCTAAAAAATGCTGTCTCTAGGTTCATAACCACCTGAAGCCTTCTAGGTTATCTCTTCCCACATTTCCACTGCCTTAACCAGGCAGAAGGAATGAACACAGTAATAACTAGCTCTATACGGTGGTAAAATTCACAGGTTTCCTCAGAGAAACTGATGTGGACTAAAGAGTGAATGAAAAATCTTTCAAGCAGAACTAGAATCCATCACAATCACAACTCACTAAAATTACCTGCTATGAGATAGGATTGTCTTGGGAAAATAGAGACATCAAAGAAAATACACAGAGATGTATTGTTCATCTTTCTTCCTGGGCTCTTGAGGTGCATGATCAGCCTGCATTTGCTCCTGGGCAGGCATTCCCAGAGTGTCTGCACTTTTGTTTGTGATAATGTGCATCTGATTTTCTGTTTGTATTTCAGACAGGATATTAGGCTTGATCCTGGATTTTCTCTATGCCAACAGATGATGAATGAATCATTAGAGAACTTCTGCATTATCTAATTATGGAGGTATCTTGCACATCTGTGCCTATAAATTTAATTTCTCATATGATTGTTTTCTTATCATTATGTTTGCATTGCCATGTGTGTATCCTTTATTTTTCATGTGTCTCTCTTCAGACAGGGGCTTCACAGAACGATAAATTATTACATACTTAATATCAAGTTCTATGTTTTATAACTCTGCCATGGGTTTTCTGATAAGCCTTATATGTGAAAAAAAAAGGATTAAATCTGTATAAGTGCTTTGAAAATGACCCATTCAAGTGAGCATGGCTTGATTTAGAATTTTAAAAAATGCATGACTAGGCCCTTACAAATAGCAAATCTTTTCATTTTCACTTTATATACTAAAGAAACTAAGCTAATCATTTTCATAAGTATCTCTCCTTCCAACTGCTTTTTTCCCCCCTCCTAGGAGTGAGAGCTTACCCTCCTCTGTCATTTGGAAGGATGTTTTATCACAACAGGAGCCTTTTTCACCCAGCCACATTTTTCCTCATTGGAATCCCAGGTCTGGAAGAGGTCCATGCCTGGATCTCCCTGCCTTTCTGCTCTGTTTACCTGGTGGCTTTAGTGGGCAATGCCACAATTCTGCTGGTCATCAAGACCAAGCAGACCCTCCGGGAGCCCATGTTCTACTTTCTGGCCATCCTTTCAACAGTTGATTTGGCCCTTTCTACAACCTCTGTGCCCCGGATGCTGGGTATCTTCTGGTTTGATGCACACGAGATTAACTTTGGAGCATGTGTGGCCCAGATGTTTTTGATTCATGCCTTCACTGGCATGGAGGCCGAGGTCCTGATGGTCATGGCCTTTGACCGTTATGTGGCAATCTGTGCTCCACTCCACTACACCACCATCTTAACAGCCCGGGTGCTGGTGGGCATGGGTTTATACATTGTAATTCATCCAGTCCTACTCACACTTCCCATGATCTATCTCATCTACCGCCTGCCCTTTTGTCAGGCTCGAATAATAGCTCATTCCTACTGTGAGCACATGGGCATTGCAAAGTTGTCCTGTGGAAACATCCGTATCAATGCTATCTATGGGCTCTTTGTAGTCTCTCTCTTTCTTACGAACCTGGTTCTAATTGGCGTTTCCTATATTTTCATTCTCCGTGCTGTCTTTCGCCTCCCATCGCAGGATGCACGGCTAAAAGCCCTAAGCACGTGTGGATCCCATGTTGCAGTCCTCTGTGTTTTCTATATTCCCTCAGTCTTTTCTTTCCTCACGCACCGATTTGGACACAACATACCCCGGTATATCCACATTCTTGTTGCCAACCTCTACTTGGTTATTCCACCCTCACTCAACCCCATCATTTATGGTGTGAGGACCAAACAGATACGAGAGCAAGTGCTCCAAGTCTTTATTAAAAAATAGGGACTTCTACCTCCTTTGTTTAGCAAGCATTTTGATCCAGCAAGCAAAATTGGTGTGTTCTTCTCAGAAAGACATTTCTCTGCCTAAAGTTAGTTCTGCTAAATTACATTCCAGGGAATTTGATCTGGCTGATTATTAAGTCTATCGTGTGAAAAATCATCATCTTTAAATTTCAAGGACCAATTCCCATTGTGGAAGCAAGAACTGTTTGTATTATTTCACTTTGAGTGACAGTGAATAGTTCAAGCAATGACCATGTCATCATTACATTTGTTAACATTGCTTTCCCCCCTCAAGTTGTTGTATATTGTCCCTTAGTTTAAAAAAAGACAAGGAAACATATAACCAATACATTTCTTCTCACAACACAGACATAAAAGTATTACTATAATTTATTTATCTTAAATGTTATTTTTTTAAAATATATTTTATTGATTTTTTACAGAGAGGAAGGGAGAGATAGTTAGAAACATCGATGAGAGAGAAACATCGATCAGCTGCCTCCTGCACACCTCCCACTGGGGATGTGCCCACAACCAAGGTACATGCCCTTGACCGGAATCGAACCTGGGACCTTTCAGTTAGCAGGCCGACGCTCTATCCACTGAGCCAAACTGGTTACGGCTTAAATGTTATTTTTAATTAAACACATGAGACATCTGAGTTGAAAGACCTATGACTATTATGCCAGTCTGGGTCCACTATTTTTCTTATCCTCAGAGACTAGAATGACTACCACAGGCTTTTTTTTTTTTCTGTCGGACTTAGAGTCTGAATTTATCATTTCAAATGCAAACATTTTGGTGGGAAAGTGGATTGGAATTGTAAAATTTAATGAATGTAAAGGGTAATTCACTGTGTATCATTCCATAGCTAATTGTTTTATTAAATATTAAGTTTAGAGATCCATCTATCCTGATACGTTTGGAATATAGTTATTTTCTTTTAAAATGTAACAAAATCTTTCATTTGCATTTTATTTGTCTTATCTTTTGATATGTATAAGAATTTGGTATTTTTAATTTAGGATTAATGTTGTGACATCTTTATGAATAGCATTTGTGCATATTTGAAAAATTTTTGAAGATTCTACAATTAGTGGTAGAATTGTTAGGTACTAAGTTATTGATTAAATAAGTCATGTTCTTGCTTTTTTGTGTGTTTCATGCTTACTGTAATTTCCAAATTTTCTGCTCAGTTTTTTAAGTCTCATTGCATGTGTTTTTGAGTACACTTAACATATTAACATTTTCCTATAAAGTCTTTATATTTAATATTTTGTATTCATATAATAGATTAAATTTTTAAAGGAAATTACACTGATTATTGTACTTAATGCACACCCTTCTATCTCTTTTATATGTAGGGTTTCTGCATAGTTTTATTATACATCAACACCTCAACATCTATTTTATTATTATTTTGTGTGTGTGTGTGTTTGAGCATATATGTGTTAATTTTTACATTTAATTCTAATATAACTGCAATTTATTTTTTATGTAAAGTATAAGAAAATTAAATACTTTTGTTTCTATTTTTAATGTTTTATAATATAATTGGCTTAATAATTAAGCACTTCAGAACCGTTTTTTATTCTTTCTTAACATCAAATTTGATTATGTACAAGAGTCAGTTTTTTACTAATATAGTCAGCTTACCTGTTTATTCTTCTACCAGTATCATGGTGTTTTGATCAAATATATTTTAATAACTTTTAGAGCTGATTATCCTATAATTTTCTCATTCTCCTTTTGTTCTTTATAATAATTTACGAAAAAAAATGTCTTTTTTCTATAGTTAAAAATATCCAAATGGAGTTTTGAGTTTATTCCTTGGTTCATTTACTATCAATCAATTAAATGATACATGTATTTCTTTTTTATTTTATTTTAAAATTTTTTATTGATTAAGTTATATATTCACCCCACTCACGCCCTCACTCCCTTTGTTGTCTGTGTCCATTGGTTAGGCCTATATGCTTGCATATAAGTCCTTTGGTTGATCTCCCCCCCTTACCCCCATCCTCCCCTACCTTCCCTCTGAGGTTTGACGGTCTGATCGATGCTTCTTTGTCTCTGGATCTGTTTTTGTTCATCAGTTTATGTTGTTCATTATATTCCATAAATGAGGGATAAAATATTCACTGAGAGTTAATTTTGCCCCTCACTTGGATGAGCACGAATGATAAAATGTCCCTTGGTGAAATGTCCCAGCACTCTGTTTCTTAGATTCTCTTCCCTCTACATGTCCAGTGTAGAGGTGGGCACATGAAAAGTATACATAAGCTGTGGGAGCAAATGTCAAACAGAAGCCATTGTTTTCTGTAGTTTAGGAGCTTTGTTTATGGCAGGGATAAATCAACACAGTAAAACTAGAAGTCTTCTGATTTTTCTCTGAAGTAACTACAGTTATTTGCCAAAATAAATGTTAACTGATGAAAGAAAAATACCCAGACTTTTGAGATTTGTTAGATAAAACTTCTGAGATGAAGCAAACTAGCTATTCAAAAAGCACAATTCCATATTGCTCTCCAGTTAGAATAAGTCTTATGAAAGCCAGATGACAATTGGTGTTTTGGGTAAAGTATGCCTCACAAAAGTTCTGATGGTTTGGCACAAGAAATTGTATGAGCACTTTCCCAGTTCCTAAGAGTAAATGATTCTAATATCTACATTAAATTCATCCATTTTCCCTCTACACACAAAAAAATTACTTTTATGGTAGGTGTTTGCTAGACTCCATACTTCCCCTGGAGCATATAAACAGAGCCTCTGAAACTAAACTTGAGTGCAGTAATGAAATGAATAGCACAAATAAACTTAAAAATCATTACTTTCTTATTTTTAATTTAACTAAAACAAAGTCCCACAAACCTATTATAAAGGGCAAGGTAGAAATAATTTTAAGCTTTGCAAGCCATATGATATTTGTTGGCATTATTAAATTCTGCTGCTCTAATGTAAAAAACACAATTATATTAAATAAAACAAATGATTGTGTCTGTGTTCCAGTAAAACCTTTGCAAAATGGTCATTGAATCTCTAGTTATAATTTCCAAATAATGGAAACAACCCAGATATACTTCAAGGAGTGAGTGGCTAAATAAAAATGGTAGTATATTCATCCTGAAGAATACCATAAGTCATCAGTCAAAATGAACTATTGATAGACAACAACTTGAATAAATGTCCAGATAACTTACATTGAGTGAAAAAGCAGTTCCCCAAAGATTTCATATTATACTAGAGGCCTGGTGCACAGATTTATGCACCAGTGGCGTCCCTCGGCCTGGCCTGCAGGAATTGGGCCAAAACCGGCTCTCTGACATCCCCTGAGGGGTCCTGGATTGCGAAAGGGCAGTTCTCGGGTGACGCACCCCAGAATCGGGCTCCCTCCTCTCTGGTTCTGGGTGTGTCACTTGAGCTGCCAAGTCACCGCAGCTCTGTCAATACGTGTCATAGCTACTGGTTGGAGTGTCTGCCCCCTAGTCCTCATTGCACGACATAGCTACTGGTTGGATGGTCGCTTAGGCTTTTATATATGTAGATAATTCCATTTACATAAAAGTGTTTAAATGATAAAATTATTGAAATGAACAATAGATTAGTGGTTACCAGGATATAAAGTCAAAGGAGTCATGTGGGAATGATAAGAAAGCCTATAAAAGGATAATTTTGGAGATCCTTATGCTGATGGAAACAAAGAGATGGACATTGCTATAAATAAGAAATGTTTGGATCTGCAGTTGTTTTACTACTTCTTAAGTTATTCTGTGTCTATTTGGGTTTTAGGTTTGTATGAAATTGTCAATAAGTGTTTGTTGAATGATTTTTGTGAGGATGCATACTGATTTTAGAGGTGACTTCTTGAATTTAAATTCATGTGAAAATTATTAAATCAAACCTACTTAAGTACTTGACATGTATCATTATATGTGTATTGTTTTTATTTTTGTGTTTATATCAGTGTAGCTATGTTTAGTTTCCCACATCTATCTTTCTCAGCCTTAATAATTTGTAATGTTCCTTGACATCCTCAATTTGGGAAAGTACCACATTTTATATATGCTCATTAACAAGTACTAAAACAAATTATATTAGTTCATAACTACAAATAAGGTTATATTATTTTTCAGCATTGACTATGTTATTAATCATCATAAAAGATCTGTTCCTTGGGTTCAAATTGTTTGTGTCAGGAATTTTTCTTTTCTTTTAATAATAGATAAACACAGATCAGAAACAATACCTCTCTGCTTGCACTCTTGCACTTTGCTAAAATACCAACTAATATTAAAATGTATTTATATGCTTTTTCCCCCTGTCCAGGTATTATTCAAATTTTGTCCTATTCCAGCCAAATTCAGAATGCCCCGTGAAAATATAACCAAGTTCCATCCATCAACATATTTTTTTAGGCATCCTAAAGAATGCTCGTGCCTGTATTTCCTTGCCCTTCTGTTGTGTTTACATTGTGACTCAAATTTGTAATACATCAATTTTTATAGCTATATGAACAGAGAACACCTTGAATTCAATATTCTTTCTGGACATTCTATCAGTTTTTTCTGGTCCTCTTCACATTCTTGACACCACATATGTTGACTAACCTCTGGTTTAATGCTCATTAGATTGGCTTTGCAGCCTGTGTAGCCCTGATGTTTCTCATACACATTTTACAGGAATGGAATCTCTTATCCCCCTATCAATGGCCTTCGACTGCTATGACAGCCTGGGTGCTGTCAGGAATTGGACTGGGTATTGCATTGAGTGCAGTCATGCTCACATTGCCCATGGCCTACCTAATCCACCATTTGCCCTTTTGTGATGTCTGCATGATTGCCCACAAAACTGTGGGCACATGGGCATTGCCAAGTTGGCTTGTGCCAATATTCGAGTCAATGCCATCTAGAATTTTTTCATTGCTCCCTTCCTTGTCCTCATCCTGGTTCTGGTTGGAATCTTTTATGGTTACAAAGGCAGTTCTATATTCTGCCTCAAATCCCAAAGTGCCCACACAAGCCACTGAGCACTTGTGGCTCCCAGACTGCAGTCATGTTTGTGATTTACACATCCTCTCTTTCCCCCTTCATTTGTTACAAATGTGCTGTACTCATGAAAGTTGTTAATAATAGGGGAAACAGTGCAGGATGCATGGGAACTTTGTACTCTCTTCCAATTATTCTGTAGATCTAAAATTCAAGAAAAAAAGTTTAGCCCTGACCGGTTTGGCTCAGTGGATAGAGCGTCGGCCTGCGGACTGAGGGGTCCCGGGTTCAATTCCGGTCAAGGGCATGTACCTTGGTTGCGGGCATATTCCCAGTAGGGAGTGTGCAGGAGGCAGCTGAATTGATGTTTCTCTCTCATCGATGTTTCTAACTCTCTATCCATCTCCCTTCCTCTCTGTAAAAAAATCAATAAAATATATATTTAAAAAAAAGGGGAAAAAAGTTTATCAAAAAAGTAAAAAAAAAGAAAAGAAAAAATCACAGGATTTAGAAATTTCAGATTCTTTTGATGATGAACATGGAATTTGGTCAACACTGTCTTACATTAACTAAAATAGCTGTATAACATATTAGAAATTAAAATCATATTTGAAGGAATCACAGAGTTCTCAAGACTGTCAAGGTATTACAAGAACAAGGTAAAAGAGGAAACAGAACCTAAAAGGATAGCTTGACATTTGTGGTCACTTTTTCTCTAAAAGCACCAACTGGCTCGTGCATTAAATAGCTAAGAAGATGAGTCACATTGTTTTTCCACTTGGGCAATAATTTACTGCAGTTTGGAATTTAGGGTACATTAACACGGACCTAGTTAATGCCAAGCAGTGATTTCTATTTCTTTATGAGCTTTTTATGTGCAATAAAGTAAAAAAAAAAGAATAAGATACTAATAAAATCTAAAGGTAGTAGTAGTTATATTTTATGAAAAAACAAGAAATGAGCCCATAACACACTTGAATTTGAATCCATGTTTTCATATTTGTGTTAAACCATGAGTGCACTACTTTTTATTTATGTTATTTCCTTGTTTAAAATATTTTCATAATGAGAATTATTAAATATAAACATAAATAAGTCTGAAGTTATTTATAAATTAGGTACTGAAAATTATGAAAGCTCTGCTATGCTAAATGGAGAAGGCAACAGAGAATTACTTGGTGGGATTTTAAACTGCATTTGGTAGGTCAAGTATGTTTTTGATTCTGTGAAAAAGCAATAGGGAATTATTTTGACATAAAATAAATGGGCATTATCCACAAAGTTAGTGGTATTTCCTGATTATTATTAACATTTATTAAATACTTTGTGAATTACATACTACCAGGAAAACTATATGTTATCCCTCATTTAACCTTTACATACACCACTTGAGGTATATACTATTTCTGCATAAGAATATTAGATTTTAATGAGATTAAGTGTCTTGGTCAACATAACTCAGGTAGTAAGTGGATGAGCCATCCTGGGGATACAGGCAATTACAAGCTACTGCTTTGGGGCTCAATCACATTAGTATACTTGCTTTGAGGTGGTTAAGAGTTCTGATTTGTGTCATGGCCTATCTCCTAGGCAAGGAGTGTAATCGGTTCCCATAGGCTCAGGTCACATCACTGATTCTGAATAGTTGGCCTCATTATCCCTAGAGGAGGGCAGACACCCTGGGGGATGACCTCTGGGCTCTCCTGTCCTTCAAAATATGGCTCTAGGGAATTTTCGAGTCTTTCCCTTGGGGAGCATCATGTTGTAAACCATAAAAAGTCCATTCTCTATTTGGGTTCACAGGCTCAGAATCACCTGTTACACAGCTTGGTAAGTCTACTACCTATTTTTCCAGCCCATGGATAGGATGACAGAGAGCAGGGAAGAAAGGAAAAAAATATAGGAGTGTCATAAAGCTGGAGAGCAGAACTGAGATTGGGTTCATAACATAAAGGAAGTTCTCTACTTATATATAATTGCCAAAATATCACTGGTAACTCTTGTTTGCATTTTTATCTTTTCAATCGTTATAAGGTCAGATGTCTCAACTTGGGATGATTTATGTATTGTTTCCTATCAAGGTGAGGTGCAAAAATAAAATAAGATAAATTGTAACTGTGTCCTCTCACATCCCAAGTGTAGGGAAAATACAAGTTAAAGACATTAAAAAACAATAATAGAAATAGTTTAGTGCATTTCTAAGCACTGCTTTTTACAGTGCAGTTAAAAAAAAAATCAACCCATACTAAAAAAGAATGCTGTGCTGTATAAACAGATTACAGTGAACCCTAGAAAAAAAGGCAAACGTGCTCTGTCTCCAGGAGTCACACGATTTTGCTAATGTATTCCCATGTGTAGTGTTGGCTACCACCTATCTTTCAGGGTCCAGGTTTTTCAGGATCTACCGCCTTGGAGGAGCATGTTTTGGTGTATTGATAAGAAACAGCCTTTGGTTGTCACGTCTGTGATTTTTTGTTGCCCAACAGTAATAATACCTTTAGTCCTCTAACCTCTTACCACTCCATATTCTTGGCAGGAAGCACACCTTTTGAAGCATGGGGCACACGTAATGATGTGTTAAAATGAAGGTTCCATAAAATCACTTCTAACAGTACATAACATCTTACTTGTGGTCTCTTACTTCCCTCCCCCCCTTTTTCTATTTCCCAATTAAAACATTTCACAGAATAGCCAAGGCTTTCATACTTAAGCATCAACCAAACCTTCCTTTTGGGATGGAGCATCTTGCTGGGTATACCTGATTTTTAAGTTCAGGCTAATATTTACATATTCCAACAAATCCTTTCACATCTACTTTGCCTTAAGCATAATAGAATTATAAATCATTAAATACTAGATCAGAGGATATTTGCTCTACCTGACTTTCCACTGTGATGGGGGAGTGCTATAAAGAATCCCTTAATATTTGGGATACTTTACTGGTTTCAAGTGGGTTGGTCATTATGAGATCTAGAATGTTCTTTATAGTCTAATGCACTTTTTGCTCTATTTCATCTCCTTAATACTTTGGTTAATTGATTAGTATTTTTGAACCACTGGTCACTAACATGCATAAATGAGAGAATTAATATACTATTAACATTCTTTGTGCCATCTGAGTTTGCATGTAACCCACTTTGGAGATTAGTACATTAAAACCTCTGAAGATCATCATTCGAAGGTAATGAATTTAAACATACCCCCTCTGATGTGATTTCTCACAGTCTCTGGAGCTCCTTCAGCAATTTAAAAATACAATGACAAAGGAGAAACAATAACTTGTGCCTGTGTGTTATTGTGTTGTGTTTTTGGTTAGGATTTTTAATTTATCAGCAGGCATAAGTTGTCATTAGTACATATGGGGAAAACTCAGAGAGGGTTAATAAGCACAAAGGAATATGCTCCTGGTTAATAATCTGTTATGTGGGAAAAGAGCAGAGACAAGTTGACAAAGAGGGTAATGAATGTGTGTGTGCCATGTGAGTGTGTGCATATAAAAGCCTATTTATTCATTCACACCTTATGCTTTAATTATGAGTGCATGTATACCCACATATTCATGTGTATATATGTATATGTGTGTGTATGTACATATATATATATATATATATATATATATATATACACACACACACACACACACACCAGGAGATACATAACTAAATGCATATAGTAAAAGATGACCTTCCATAGAATAAATATATAAATAAATAAATGCATTATGAAACTATTTTAGAATAATAAAATTAAGTTTTCTATAATCAAATTGTAGTTTTAAAAGTTTTATTATGAAGATTTCAATTATCTGACAACAAAGCTATTGATAATGGGATAAACAGGTAAGATATTTGCTTTTTCCCCCAGTATTATAAAGCATCATGGTAACAGAGTGGTACCTTCCAATATGAGTCAGCGCACATCTGCAATGGACACATCCATAAGAAATCACAAGGGAGATGTCTCTTTCTAATGATACCCAGCTCCACCCCACCTCCTTCGTGCTGCTGGGAATCCCAGGACTAGAACACATCCACATCTGGATTGGCCTTCCCTTTTGTGCTGTGTATCTGATTGCACTCATAGGAAACTTCACCATCTTGTTTGTCATCCAGACTGAGCGCAGCCTCCACCAGCCCATGTTCTACTTTCTGGCTATGCTGGCTACCATTGACCTGGGTCTCTCCACAGCCACCATCCCTAAGATGCTGGGCATATTCTGGTTCAGCCTCAGGGAGATCATTTTTCATGCCTGCCTCACTCAGATGTTTTTCATTAACATCTTTACTGGCATGGAGTCAGTAGTCCTTCTTGCCATGGCTTATGACCGCTATGTAGCTATCTGTAACCCTCTCCATTATAGCACAATTCTTACTAACAAGACAGTATCCATTATTGGTTTTGAGGTAGTTGGGAGATCTTTCCTCGCTGTTTTCCCTTTTGTATTCCTCATCTTGCGATTGCCCTTCTGCGGACATCATGTCATCCCACACACAAACTGTGAGCACAAGGGTCTTGCTCGCCTGGCCTGTGCAAACATCAGGGTCAACATCATATATGGTTTGGGGACCATTGCTATCTTGGGACTTGACATCATAGCCATTGCTCTCTCTTACATATACATTCTCCGTTCTGTTTTCCGTCTCCCCTCGCAAGAGGCGAGACTCAAGTCTCTCAGCACCTGTGGTTCCCATGTCTGTGTAATTTTGGCCTTTTACACCCCAGCTCTTTTCTCTTTCATGACACATCGCTTTGGCAGAAATGTTCCTCGCTACATTCATATTCTTCTGGCCAATCTCTATGTAGTTATTCCACCAATGTTCAACCCGATCATTTATGGAGTTCGGACCAAACAGATTCGTGAAAGAGTGTTCAGAATATTCATCCATCAATAAATAGTGGAGGAATCCCTCCAAGTTTTGTCCAGAGGATTAAATGTTAATATGTTTTCATCTAAGGAAGGAGGAGAGAATTTGAAAACAGCAAATGACCACTTCATGGGAAAGAGGGGAGGCTTTGAAAATGGCAAATGACCACTTAATGGGAAGGAGGTTGATGTCTTTTTTGTGTGCATTTCACCCATTCAGGGAGTAGAAGCTTTTAATTTTAAATACTATTAAGGTGGATGTTCATGATTCTCAGAAATCTAAGTGGTCAAGTTACAGAAGACACTTTGCCACTTCCACTATGGGTAACAGGTAGTTACAGAAGACATTTTGCCACTTCCACTATGGGTAACAGGTATTCCTTCTTTCTCTCTCTCTCTCTTCTCCTTTACCTCCCTTGTTCTTCCTCCTATTTCTCTTTCTTTTGTTATCCATCTTTCTTTTTTTCTCTCTTTCTCTCTCCTTCCAATATTTCTCTGTCAGCCTGTTTCAGTGTATCTTACTATTGCTTTCTCCTCCTGCCCTGTCCCTCCCCTCCTACCTTTGTTTAGTATTCTGTTCCATTTACTCTCAAAACATAAACAGCTTTTTTTCTTATTGGTTTCATTGAGTAGTTGATTGATTCAGTAAATGGATTACTTTAGATAATGAAGAGACTGAATTAAGTCCCCAAATTAATGAACATGCCACAGGACCAGAATGTGATGAGTGTGGGGGAACAGCATTTAAAAATATATTCATCCAAAGCTACATTAGAAGGAATTAGAAACAAGAAAGTGTAGATAAAGGCAGGAGGCCTGGGAACTAAGCAGAAGGAAAATATATTCTTACAGGTATTAGAAATTTAGTGTTTAAAACTAAATACATAAGCATCTCATTAAAATAGTTTTTATATGGTTTATAGAAGCAGTATTCATTTGGATACAATTTGGGCATATCAAATCTCTCTCTCCTCTTCTTAAAAATAATTTTTAATTGCCTGGTCTTGTTTATACACGTTGGTTGTAAAAGTAATTTGCTTTACAAAAATCAACTGTGTGTTTGTTAAGAAAACATAGAATTTCTGCAATGAAATATGTTGAGAGTAGAACGTATAGATCTACAAAATACTATCAAATTGCTCAATAGGAAGAGCCTATTTCTATTCGGGGAGTGAATACATGCTCAGATAGCATGTATAAATTAACTATTGTTATGGACTCCCAGAACTACTTTTTTATTAGGTACACAAAGGATTTCCAGAACAGAAAACAACATGAAGATGATCAGAAAAATTTGATAAAACCTTATTTTTGCAGATCTATATATAAGGTGGAGCAGTAGTGTTAATACAGAGATTGAAAGGACCAAACAAGTAGGGTAAGATTTACATCAGATCATGTACCACCTGTTTTCTATGTTAAAGAATTTGATGTTTGACTTATAATTACTAGATTTATAACATGAGAGGTTCTCTCATGTATAAGCGAGGGGCAAATTATATTGTTATGAGGAAAAGAGAGAATCTGGACACATAACATGGACTTAAATTGTAAGAGAATATTATTATTTTATTGTTTCACAGATAACTGCTATGTTTGGACCTTATTGAACATTATTGCTTTCACATTATTCTTACATTTAATTATAAATTTTTAAATTAAAACTATAAGTAGATCTTCTAATATACTCAAAGTACAGTGATACACTTTGAACATTATTGGTTAATGGATTTTATTCTAAGATATACATGTATGGATTATAAGACTAAGAAAGAGGTGCCCACAAATTTAGGTACGGGAATCCAACCATAGTATATTTGAAATCAGTACTAGTATGACCTTAAATTTAAAGTAAAAATACACAAATAGATTATTTAAAATCATAAAACAGGTAATACTTCTAAAGCTCTTATTGTGTATTAGGCATAGTTTTATATACTTTATATATATAGTTTGATTTCATTCTAACAGCAATCCCTGGTATAGGTGCCATTTCTGTGCTGTAACAGGTGAGGAAAATGAGAAGTGCAGACTTAGTTTGACCAATGTCACGCAACAGTGAGACATGGAGCCTGGATTCCAAACCAGCCAGTGTGATTCCAGTTCAATTTTTACAACTATACTACAATGTAATGATATGTATAATTTTAATGAAATACTTCTTTTCACAGTGGAACTTTTCATGATTCAGTATTAAGTGAAAAGTTGAAAGTTATAAAATTGTATACAGTATGTGCTGGGGTCCAGCCCCAGCGGGTCCAGGGGTTCCCAAAGGTGTGGAAGGAGTCGGCGAAGAATGAAGAATGAATGACACGGAGGCAGTGTTCAGGTGATCCTCATAGCCAGGTTCCTCTTTTTATTGTCATCTAACATCTGTATATATACTATTTGGTCCCAATCCTATCCATTCTATACAAAAGGCCAAGGGGCTTTCCATCTCCATTCAAAGGTTACTCTATTGTTCCACCAAGCTACAAGGAAGCAACTGAAGGAGGTCACTGCAAGCAAAGATTAAAGCGACCAACCACCCCTCTGACACTCAGTTAAAGGGTTTACTGATAAAAATCCTCACCTGGGGAGACAACCTTTCTTTTCCTAGCCAGGTTCCTCCCCCTCTTGTCCTCTTACACCTGCATTTATCCTATTTGATCTTAATCCCATCTATTCCATCCCAAAGGCTAGGACATTTCTCATCTCCATTTCAAGGTTACTTGAAACATCCCTGCAGAGACTGCCTCAAGCAGCCAGGGTGGATTGGCTTCCAGCAAGTATGCAGAATTTCAAAAAATGTAATTTTTACATATAAATTTATCAGATCTTAAGCAATTTATGCCTAGGCAGTGAGATTTCTTTTTTTGGAAGTTTTGTTAATTACGGAAATGTTTAATGTTGGACATATGTAATTTTATCATCATAAGATACCATGAAACCATGGAAGAAATAAAAG
This sequence comes from Myotis lucifugus, assembly GCF_000147115.1. NCBI lineage: Eukaryota > Metazoa > Chordata > Mammalia > Chiroptera > Vespertilionidae > Myotis > Myotis lucifugus. Next base: position 2,207,351 of record NW_005871186.1, read on the forward strand.
ATGATTAAAAGAGAGTAACATTTGGTATCTACTATTTAATCATTTCTTCTATTTCACATTTTTGGTTTACTTTTTAACCTAACTTAAAAATGAAAGCTTTTGCCAATGTTCCTAAATACACATAACACTCCTGTATTTCACATCTTAATTATTGACCATCAGTATCCCATTTCCAACATCTTAAGGAAAATAAAACATGGATTTATCCTTGACACATCTTTCTCTCACAATCCACATACGAATTTTGAGTCAACTGCATTGACTCTGCCTTCAAATTATATGCAAAATCTGAGCATTTGTTGAGATAAAGCCAAGTTGTTAATTTAATTACTAAAATTCAAAATATAAGATCTCTAAAAGAAATAAGATATATATTTGAGATCTTGGGGCAGGAAAATATATCTTAAAAAGGACACAGAAAAGAAGATACCTTGGATTTTATCAACATTAAAATATTTTATTGTTTAAGGAAATAAAAGATGAAAGGGCAAACCACAGACAGGGAGAAAATATTCATAATACATAGTTCTAACAAAGGTTATGTAACCAGACCTCTAGTATTCTATAAGTCCATTATTACGAGATAAAAATATAAGAGTGGGCAAAGAACTTGGACATGTACTCATAAAAAAGATAAGTAATATCAAATTAATACAAGAAAAATGCTTAGAAATTTTAATCATAAAGAAAAATACAAGTTTTCTCTTTAATAAAATGCCCTTTCATGACTCAGTAGATGCAGACAAATGATTGACAACATGAAGTGGTGACAATACAAAATGACAATACAAATAGGGAACAATTATAAATCTCATAAATTGATGGTGGAGGGTGAAAAGTATTATAATGTTAAATGTACATTCTGCTACACCCCTCCTATGATCTAAAAATTTCACTTTGTAAAGCATACAAAAAGGAGAAAATAATACAACCTGCTAAATAAAATTATAAGGGACAGAGAATGCAGCAATGGATATTGAGAACTGGTCTGAAAAGAAGATGGAAATAAGATACTTTCAGAGGAGAGCCAACATAAATACATATTTTGACATAGTTATTGTAAGAAAGTATTTTTCTAACTTAATTTTCATAAAATTTCACAATGAAAATCAGTAGTGTCATTATGTTTCCATTCCTTATTTCTGTAATAATATTTTCTTCACACAATCATAGATCTGCTTAGTTCTGACTCCATATATGACAGGGTTGAGCATTGGTGGCACTATGACATAAAGATTGGCCAGGAGTATGTGGATATAGCGAGGGACATTTCGGCCAAAGCGATGTGTCATGAAGGAAAAGAGGGCTGGTGTGTATAAGGCAAGAATTACACAAACATGAGAACCACATGTGCTGAGGGACTTGAGCCGGGCTTCATTGGAAGGAAGACGGAAAACAGCACGGAGTATCTGAACATAAGAAAGGGCAATGGCTATAATGTCAAACACTAGATTACAAATTGCACATAAACCAGAAATAATATTGATCTTGATGCTGGCACAAGATAGGCGAGCAAGACCCATGTGCTCACAGTAGGTATGAGGAATGACACGATTCCCACAAAAGGGCAATCGCAAAATGAGAAATACAAATGGAGTCACAACAATAAGTGACCGCACTACCACTCCAAGACCAATCACAGACACAATCTTGTCGGTGAGGATGGTGTTATATTGGAGTGGGTTGCATATGGCCACATAACGGTCATAAGCCATTACCAAGAGGACTGATGATTCCATCAGTGTAAAATTGTGAATAAAAAACATCTGGGTGAGGCAGGCATCAAAGATGATCTCCCTGAGATTGAACCAGAAGATCCCAAGCATCTTAGGGATAGTAGCTGTGGAGAGACCCAAGTCAATGGTGGCCAACATGGCCAGGAAGTAGAACATCGGCTGGTGGAGGCTGCTCTCAGCCTGGATCACAAACAGAATAATGAGGTTCCCTATGAGTGCAATCATGTACACAGCACAGAAGGGTAAGCCAATCCAAATGTGTAGCGTCTCCAGTCCTGGAACTCCCAGCAACAAGAAGGAGGAGGGGTGAAACTGAGTGTCATTGGGAAGAGACATCCTGATAGGTAATGCATAAGTCTTCAGAAATTTATGTTCATCCAATATACGAGCCACCAGGGAGTGTTCTGTAGCTTTGAAGACCTAAATATAATTTAAGAACACTTAAGCCAACTTCTCTCATTATTGTTATTATCACCAATGGAGTTATTATCACCAATAGAATCTCCCCTTCAAGTTTGACTAATGTAGGATTCTGCCAGCTTATAAATATAGTGATGACAATTAGTTCCAGTTAATTAAATGACAACACACAGGGATAATAACTATCAACAAAAGAAGGAAGTCATCAACATTTATGACAAAATATAAAATGTACTTTAAAGGGTTAAAATTGGTCCATCTGATAGTATGGAGCCATGTCTTTATTGATTTTTTTTTTAGAGAGAGAGGTTTTTTGATTACCTTGTGAGTCCCTATTAACCTTTTGTTAACTTGATTTGTGTTAGAGCACACAAAGATTGATGGAACACATCCTCTCAGCATCCTGTATCATCATTTAGGGGAACAGTATAATTTTGTGTTCAAGAACAAGGGCTCTAGAGTCAGAACACTTCTATTGTTGCTAAAAACTTCTAAAAGTGACATTAGAAAAGTTATTTTGGCCACTGTGGCTAACTGGTTGAGCGTTGACCAGGAGTTCATGGTTCAATTTGCAGTCAGGGCACATGCCTGGGTTTCGGGCTCAATTCCCAGGAGGTATGCAGGAGGCAGCTGATTGATGATTCTTTCATCATTGATGTTTCTATCTCTCTCTTTCTCTCCCTTCCTCTCTATAAAATCAATTAAAAAATAAAGAAATAAAAGTTATTTGCATTTGTGCATATATATAAGTAAAAGGATGGGAATTGTTCTGTATGTATCTAAATTTAGAAAATACTAACACCATTAACTACATTATGGATAATTATTTTTAAATCTCTTCTGTTTTTAAAGTCCATAAAGGGAACTGTACAAATCTAAGCTTTTCTCTGTCTAATTAACCCTCTCTCTCAATGCACTGCCTTTCAAAATATGAGAAAAGATGAGAGTTATCTTGCACATAACTCAGGGAAAATTAACATTTGTCATCAAATAAAAGCTCTCACAATCTTACAGTATCCTACCCTTAGGTTTATGTATATATACATTGAGCTAAAGCATTTTTTTCATGCTTTCCCTTTTTTTGATCTTAATATAAACCTCTCTTTATTCTATTTTTTTATTTTTAATATATTTTATTGATTTTTTTACAGAGAGGAAGGGAGAGAGATAGAGAGTCAGAAACATCGATGAGAGAGAAACATCGATCAGCTGCCTCCTGCACACTCCCTACTGGGGATGTGCCCGCAACCAAGGTACATGCCCTTGACCGAAATCGAACCCGGGACCCTTCAGTCCGCAGGCAGACGTTCTATCCACTGAGCCAAACCGGCCAGGGCAAACCTCTCTTTATATATTTTATTTATATTTGTGATTCCATAACCATTCTCATAATTCACATAAACTATAATCTTCACTTCTACTTGTTCTATCTTATTACACAATTTAAACACATTTTATCAATAGAAAATTTGTGGACAAATTATGTAGTGAAAACATTCACACTGAAATAAATGTAAAGGTCCAATCACATAAGATAAATCTTGTCCTTATTTGCAATCAGAAATTAAAAATTAAAAATGATTATAATTCATACATTATATTTTTAAACAGAATATGAAGTTTTATGATAATGAGTTAGTCTGTGTTAAAGAGTGACTATTTGCACAACTGATTGGAGAAAATTAACCTAACATTTAGTGAAGATTGTTTAGTAACCATTATTATTAAAGGCAAAAATTTGGGCAGAGCAATTTAACTACTTGCCATAATAGGGACTAATATTCACATATACACATGGATGTACTAGTATATATAGTGACTCTTATTGTAAAAGTGCCTGTAATAAAGTAGAAGTTGAAACATTGAAAGTGTCCATTAATAAAGCAATATTAAACTTAAAAATCTGTGGCATTTTTTAATGTAGTACACAGAAGCACTTAGAATAAAGTATATTTATATAAACTGACAGAAAAACATCTAAATGAAAAAACAAAGTAGAAATTTGATTTTTTTCATTAACATTAAAACACAATAAAAGCAAACTATGCATGTGTATTTATGAATGTGGTCATATAAATATACACATTTATATATAATTATGTATACTATTATATAATTATGTATACTATTACATAATACTTTATATATATGTATATATAACCAAATACACACACATATAAGTATATATATACACTTATAAATACAGAAAAGATCTAAAAAGGATCATATTTAAGTTAGGAGATGTCTAAAATGTGGGATGGTTGGAAAGGTATACAGACAGCATAATTTAGTTGTATTACTATGATTTGATTTTTTTAAGTGCCAATGTATTCTGTATATTCATATATTACCTGTGTATTTTGAAGTAAGTAGATTAATAATGCAGATTTACAATTGTATTCATCAGACAAAAAGGAAATGACAAATAAGATTTAGCCTTCCATGTCGTCTAAAATATTAAGAATTTTTCTAAACTCTTGAAATACAGTTTCCCTTATTTCTCCACATAGAGAACTGTTCACCTATTTAATTCATGGAAGTGATGACATGTGTTTGTTCTTCATGATATATCTTCACACACAAAATCTCTCAGTAACTTGGTTAGAATCGAAGACTACTCACATGTCAGCTCCTTGAGTTTATTTTTCTAGAAACTTTTATCCATCAATCATACCCGTCTTTAGTGTCCCTATGGTCCGTGCTCTTACCTGTCTCCTATCTTGTCACTTTTGTTTTATATTTCTGCATATTTTTCCTTTATTATATTACAAGTTCTTACTTGGCAGAGGACATGCATTTTCACACATTTGCTGTTCCAATGAATGAATAAAGAAAAAGAGAAAGGGAGAAAATAAGAGATTTCTATTCATTTTCTGGTAAATAATTTCAATATAAATTTAAGACAGTGAAATCACAGTGAATCTATTTTAGTCCATACTATTTCTAAACACTGTCCATTAACAGTTTCCTTGATTATAATATTAAATCTTTCAAACACACCCAGGATTATTCTCCAACAAAACTGAATTCTGTCTGCATTTTGTCCCTTGTCTAAATACAGGAGAGAGAAAAAGAGAGAATGGAGTGAAACTCATGTTTGCTTTTGGGGAGGAATAAAGTAAAGTATAATATCTTCTACATAAATTCTATACTGTATTCCTATCCATCTCTTAATAAAAGTAAAATAAGTCTGGGTGAGTTGATTTATACTATGTATTGTATTATTTATACTGAAGACATTACCATTTAAACCTTAAGGGAATTTCTGGTTAATCACAACACAGATTAAAAACAAGCTAAGAAGATTCATTTAAGTTTCCTTAAAATATTCTACAATAAATTCAAGGAGTTGGAATTTGAACCCAAGTATAATTATAATATTTGTAATCTTCACATTATCCCTTAAGAGATGAGTACTCCATAGGATTTTGTAAATGTAAAACAACAATGCATGTAAGGCTGCTTTGAGCAGCATGAAACATTGCTCAAGTATCATAGATTTGCTCAGAATGTATGATTGATGCATCTACACTCCCAGCCTTGCTTCATCAGCCTTCCTCTGATGTACTGAACTAAGCAGAGAAACCCATGCCTGGATTTATTCTCAAAGAAAGTTGGAGTCTAATCCCAATCCATAGCAGAGTGAAACAGAGGCAGTTACTCAGGCGTCACAAACCCAAATGGGTTCAGTTTTCCTAAGAAAACTTACACAAGCCTGTTTCTCACTAGAGTGCTGAAACCACGACACAGTGAGAGTGACTGCACATTGTCATACCTCACCAGGGGTTCTGTGAGGATCAGGATGAGCACCTACCTGGTCTGAGGAAGACATTAGTTCTCACAAGACTTGCAACTTTTCCGAATGGCTCAGTTATAGACTTGTCTCCTAATTTATGAGACTCCCATGGGTATAGAGTGGAGATGGCCTCCCCATGGTGTCAAGGAAAGAAACCATTGGGAGTTGGAGATGTGAGTTCACAACTCAGGTTCTAAGTCTTTAGAGTTCACTTTTTAAAAAAACTTTATTTTTTAGTTGCAATTGACGTACAATGTTATATTAGTTTCAGGTGTAAAATCCAGTTATTAGATATTTTATGACTTACTAATTGCATTTTAGAACTTAATAACTTATCATCCCATTTAATCTAGTACCCAGCTGACACCGTACACAGTTACTAGAATATTATTGACTATACTCCCTATGCTGTACTGTACATCCCCGTGACTGTTCCGTAACTACCAATTTGTACTTGTTATTCCCTTCACCTTTTTCACACATCCCCCTCCATCTGGCAACCATCAAAATGTTTCCTGTATCTGTGAGTTTATTTCTGTTTTGTTTGTTCATTTATTGTTCTTTTAAAGATTAAATTTTTGATAGATATGCATTTATTGCCATTTATTGCCGGGACCCGGTCCATCCTTGCTGCTTGACACAGTCGCTGCAGAGAAGAAACGTCTGCACAGCATATGTTTCAAGGGACCTGGCATATATAGCATACTGTTCTTACTATGTTTGCTCCCCTTAGCACCATGTGTTTTAACCAAGGTCACCTCTCTGAGAAAGGTTGTTTCCCCAGGTAGGGATTTTTCCCTGAAGTTAGGGAGGGGATAAAACCCCTTAACTAAGTGCCAGGGGGTAGTTAATCACTTTAACTACAAACAATCACGCTTAAGCTACATAATCTTTACTTCCTGGAATGGAGATAAGAAACGCCCTAACCTTTGCAATAGAAATTGACAGGATTAAAATCAACTGGTATAAATACAGATGTAACAAGACAATAAACACTAGAACTGGGCCAGAACTTTGCTGGAGATCCTGACCAGAACTTGGCTAGAGATCCTAGCCAGAACTTCGCTGGAGATCCAGACCAGAACTTGGCTGGAGATCCTAGCTTGAGATCCTGGCTAGGCTGCTGATCAACTGAAGGCTGTCTCCGTGTCATTCCTTCTTCACCGACTCCGTCCACACCTTTGGGGACCCCTGGACCTGCTGGGGTTGGACCCCAGCACCACCCAATCTGCTTCCAGTGGCTTTTCTATATGAATGGCCTGTCTTGGCTCATGCTTCACACTTGCTTAAAATTTCTCAAACAAGTATCATCTGGCCTCAGTATGCTCTGTACCTCTCACTAAGTCACACTGTACCTCTCACAAAGCCGCTCTGTACCTCTCACTAAGCTTGACCTCTCCTGGGCACCTCCAAGCCCTGCACTAGTAGCAGCCATCTACAGATCATTTTATAGCTGATGGCTAGTCCCCAGGTAGAATACAGATGGTGGTTGACCTTGGCCTGCATCTTCTAGGAGGTTCCAAAGTCAGTGCATCTAGTGGACAGCTTCAGACCACATTGAAGCACCAACCAACCACCTCCACAATCAATACACTCAAGAAGGAAACTCAATGAGCACCAGAGATCAGCTGCAGTATTCCTGCTCCATGAAGTGCGCCCCTGCACAGCTGATCCTCCATGGTTATAGAAGCTAGTCCTTGCAGTCAATCATCCTGGGGTTAAATCCCTCATATTGACATGCCAACAGCAATCAAAGCTCAACTACAACAGGTGGGTGTACAGAATTCATACAGAGGGTGCACCTGGAGTGTCCAGCTTGGGTAATCAAGAAGCCTGTGCCACTGGACCCTACAGGACACTATTATATAAGGCAACTTTACCAAGCCCAGGAGATGTAGCAGCTCTACCTAATACATGGAAACAAACAGGGAGACTGTCAAAATAAGGAAACAAAGAAACATGCCCCAAACAAAAGAACAGAACAAAACTCCAGAAAAAGAACTAAACAAAATGGAGACAAGCAATCTACCAGATGTAGAATTCAAAATACTGGTTATAAGGATGCTCAATGAACTTGGGGAAGAGTAGTTGAACTTAGAGAGAACTTCAACAGCATAAAAAAGAACCAATCAGAAATGAAGGATATACTAACTGAAAGGAATACATTATAGGAAATCAACAGGAAAGTAGGTGAAGCAGAGGATCAAATTGGAGATTTGGAAGATAAGGAAGCAGAAAACACCCCATCAGAATAGCAAAAAGAAAAAGGAATTTTAAAAAATTAGGATTGTATAAGGAATCTCTAGAACAACTTTAAGCATACCAACATGGGCATCATATAGGTGCCAGGAGGGAGAGCAAGGAATTGAAAAGCTATGTGAAATAATAATAATGAAAAATTTCCTTAACCTGGTGAAAGAAATAGACATACAAGTTCAGGAAGCACAGAAAGTGATGAACTCAAAGAGGCCCTCACCAAGACACATCATAATTATAATGCCAAAGGTTAAAGACAAAGACAGAATCCTAAAAGCAGGCAGAGAAAAGCAGTTAGTTACCTACAAGGGGTCTCCCAGCCTATTTCTCAACAGAAACTTTGCAGACCAGAAAAGGTTGGCTCAAAATATTCAGTGTGATAAAAAGCAAGAATCTACAACCAAGATTACCTAGCAAAACTTTCATTTAGAATCAAAGGACAGATAGAGCTTCCCAGACAAGAAAAGCTGAAGTAGTTCATTACCACCAGACCAGTATTACATAAAATGTTAAAGGATCTTCTTTAAGGAAAAGAAAAATATATAAAAATATGAATAATAAATTGCTGGGGTCCAACCCCAGCAGGTCCAGGGGTCCCCAAAAATGTGGACAGAGTCAGCAAAGAAGGAATGACACGGAGACAGCCTTCAGTTGATCAGCAGCCTAGCCAGGATCTCAAGCTAGGATCTCCAGCCAAGTTCTGGTCTGGATCTCCAGCGAAGTTCTGGCTAGGATCTCTAGCCAAGTTCTGGTCAGGATCTCCAGCAAAGTTCTGGCCAAGTTCTAGTGTTTATTGTCTTGTTACATCTGTATTTATACCAGTTGATTTTAATCCTGTCAATTTCTATTGCAAAGGTTAGGGCGTTTCTTATCTCCATTCCAGGGAGTAAAGATTATGTAGCTTAAGCATGATTGTTTGTAGTTAAAGTGATTAACTACCCCCTGGCACTTAGTTAAGGGGTTTTATCCCCTCCCTAACTTCAGGGAAAAATCCCTACCTGGGGAAACAACCTTTCTCGGAGAGGTGACCTTGGTTAAAACACATGGCGCTAAGGGGAGCAAACATAGTAAGAACAGTATGCTATATATGCCAGGTCCCTTGAAACATATGCTGTGCAGACGTTTCTTCTCTGCAGCGACTGTGTCAAGCAGCAAGGATGGACCGGGTCCCGGCAATAAATGGCAATAAATGCATATCTATCAAAAATTTAATCTTTAAAAGAACAATAAATGAACAAACAAAACAGAAATAAACTCACAGATACAGGAAACATTTTGATGGTTGCCAGATGGAGGGGGATGTGTGAAAAAGGTGAAGGGAATAACAAGTACAAATTGGTAGTTACGGAACAGTCACGGGATGTACAGTACAGCATAGGGAGTATAGTCAATAATATTCTAGTAACTGTGTACGGTGTCAGCTGGGTACTAGATTAAATGGGATGATAAGTTATTAAGTTCTAAAATGCAATTAGTAAGTCATAAAATATCTAATAACTGGATTTTACACCTGAAACTAATATAACATTGTACGTCAATTGCAACTAAAAAATAAAGTTTTTTTAAAAAGTGAACTCTAAAGACTTAGAACCTGAGTTGTGAACTCACATCTCCAACTCCCAATGGTTTCTTTCCTTGACACCATGGGGAGGCCATCTCCACTCTATACCCATGGGAGTCTCATAAATTAGGAGACAAGTCTATAACTGAGCCATTCGGAAAAGTTGCAAGTCTTGTGAGAACTAATGTCTTCCTCAGACCAGGTAGGTGCTCATCCTGATCCTCACAGAACCCCTGGTGAGGTATGACAATGTGCAGTCACTCTCACTGTGTCGTGGTTTCAGCACTCTAGTGAGAAACAGGCTTGTGTAAGTTTTCTTAGGAAAACTGAACCCATTTGGGTTTGTGACGCCTGAGTAACTGCCTCTGTTTTACTCTGCTATGGATTGGGATTAGACTCCAACTTTCTTTGAGAATAAATCCAGGCATGGGTTTCTCTGCTTAGTTCAGTACATCAGAGGAAGGCTGATGAAGCAAGGCTGGGAGTGTAGATGCATCAATCATACATTCTGAGCAAATCTATGATACTTGAGCAATGTTTCATGCTGCTCAAAGCAGCCTTACATGCATTGTTGTTTTACATTTACAAAATCCTATGGAGTACTCATCTCTTAAGGGATAATGTGAAGATTACAAATATTATAATTATACTTGGGTTCAAATTCCAACTCCTTGAATTTATTGTAGAATATTTTAAGGAAACTTAAATGAATCTTCTTAGCTTGTTTTTAATCTGTGTTGTGATTAACCAGAAATTCCCTTAAGGTTTAAATGGTAATGTCTTCAATATAAATAATACAATACATAGTATAAATCAACTCACCCAGACTTATTTTACTTTTATTAAGAGATGGATAGGAATACAATATAGAATTTATGTAGAAGATATTATACTTTACTTTATTCCTCCCCAAAAGCAAACATGAGTTTCACTCCATTCTCTCTTTTTCTCTATCCTGTATTTAGACAAGGGACAAAATGCAGACAGAATTCAGTTTTGTTGGAGAATGATCCTGGGTGTGTTTGAAAGATTTAATATTATAATCAAGGAAACTGTTAATGGACAGTGTTTAGAAATAGTATGGACTAAAATAGATTCACTGTGATTTCACTGTCTTAAATTTATATTGAAATTATTTACCAGAAAATGAATAGAAATCTCTTATTTTCTCCCTTTCTCTTTTTCTTTATTCATTCATTGGAACAGCAAATGTGTGAAAATGCATGTCCTCTGCCAAGTAAGAACTTGTAATATAGTAAAGGAAAAATATGCAGAAATATAAAACAAAAGTGACAAGATAGGAGACAGGTAAGAGCACGGACCATAGGGACACTAAAGACGGGCATGATTGATGGATAAAAGTTTCTAGAAAAGTAAACTCAAGGAGCTGACATGTGAGTAGTCTTCGATTCTAACCAAGTTACTGAGAGGTTTTGTGTGTGAAGATATATCATGAAGAACAAACACATGTCATCACTTCCATGAATTAAATAGGTGAACAGTTCTCTATGTGGAGAAATAAGGGAAACTGTATTTCAAGAGTTTAGAAAAATTCTTAATATTTTAGACAACATGGAAGGCTAAATCTTATTTGTAATTTCCTTTTTGTCTGATGAATACAGTTGTAACTCTGCATTATTAATCTACTTACTTCAAAATACACAGGTAATATATGAATATATAGAATACATTGGCACTGTTAAAAAAATCAAATCATAGTAATACAACTAAATTATGCTGTCTGTATACCTTTCCATCCATCCCACATTTTAGACATCTCCTAACTTAAATATGATCCTTTTTAGATCGTTTCTGTATTTATAAGTGTATATATATATTTATATGTGTGTGTATTTGGTTATATATACATATATATAAAGTATTATGTAATAGTATACATAATTATATAATAGTATACATAATTATATATAAATGTGTATATTTATATGACCACATTCATAAATACACATGCATATGTTTGCTTTTATTGTGTTTTAATGTTAATGAAAAAAATCAAATTTCTACTTTGTTTTTTCAGTTAGATGTTTTTCTGTCAGTTTATATAAATATACTTTATTCTAAGTGCTTCTGCGTACTACATTAAAAAATGCCACAGATTTTTAAGTTTAATATTGCTTTATTAATGGACACTTTCAATGTTGCAACTTCTATTTTATTACAGGCACTTTTACAATAAGAGTCACTATATATACTAGTACATCCATGTGTATATGTGAATATTAGTTCCTATTATGGCAAGTAGTTAAATTGCTCTGCCCAAATTTTTGCCTTTAATAATAATGGTTACTAAACAATCTTCACTAAATGTTAGGTTAATTTTCTCCAATCAGTTGTGCAAGTAGTCACTCTTTAACACAGACTAACTCATTATCATAAATCTTCATATTCTGTTTAAAAATATAATGTATGAATTATAATCATTTTTAATTTTTAATTTCTGATTGCAAATAAGGACAAGATTTATCTTATGTGATTGGACCTTTACATTTATTTCAGTGTGAATGTTTTCACTACATAATTTGTCCACAAATTTTCTATTGATAAAATGTGTTTAAATTGTGTAATAAGATAGAACAAGTAGAAGTGAAGATTATAGTTTATGTGAATTATGAGAATGATTATGGAATCACAAATATAAATAAAATATATAAAGAGAGGTTTGCCCTGGCCCGTTTGGCTCAGTGGATAGAACGTCTGCCTGAGGACTGAAGGGTCCCGGGTTTGATTTCGGTCAAGGGCATGTACCTTGGTTGCGGGCACATCCCCAGTAGGGAGTGTGCAGGAGGCAGCTGATCGATGTTTCTCTCTCATCGATGTTTCTGACTCTCTATCTCTCTCCCTTCCTCTCTGTAAAAAAATCAATAAAATATATTAAAAATAAAAAAATAGAATAAAGAAAGGTTTATAGTAAGATCAAAAAAAGGGAAAGCATGAAAAAAATGCTTTAGCTCAATGTATATATACATAAACCTAAGGGTAGAATACTGTAAGATTGCGAGAGCTTTTATTTGATGACAAATGTTAATTTTCCCTGAGTTATGTGCAAGATAACTCTCATCTTTTCTCATATTTTGAAAGGCAGTGCATTGAGAGAGAGGGTTAATTAGACAGAGAAAAGCTTAGATTTGTACAGTTCCCTTTATGGACTTTAAAAACAGAAGAGATTTAAAAATAATTATCCATAATGTAGTTAATGGTGTTAGTATTTTCTAAATTTAGATACATACAGAACAATTCCCATCCTTTTACTTATATATATGCACAAATGCAAATAACTTTTATTTCTTTATTTTTAATTGATTTTATAGAGAGGAAGGGAGAGAAAGAGAGAGATAGAAACATCAATGATGAAAGAGAATCATCAATCAGCTGCCTCCTGCATACCTCCTGGGAATTGAGCCCGAAACCCAGGCATGTGCCCTGACTGCAAAGTGAACCATGAACTCCTGGTCAACGCTCAACCAGTTAGCCACAGTGGCTGGGCCAAATAACTTTTCTAATGTCACTTTTAGAAGTTTTTAGCAACAATAGAAGTGTTCTGACTCTAGAGCCCTTGTTCTTGAACACAAAATTATACTGTTCCCCTAAATGATGATACAGGATGCTGAGAGGATGTGTTCCATCAATCTTTGTGTGCTCTAACACAAATCAAGTTAACAAAAGGTTAATAGGGACTCACAAGGTAATCAAAAAACCTCTCTCTCTAAAAAAAAATCAATAAAAACATGGCTCCATACTATCAGATGGACCAATTTTAACCCTTTAAAGTACATTTTATATTTTGTCATAAATGTTGATGACTTCCTTCTTTTGTTGATAGTTATTATCCTTGTGTGTTGTCATTTAATTAATTGGAACTAATTGTCATCACTATATTTATAAGCTGGCAGAATCTTACATTAGTCAAACTTGAAGGGGAGATTCTATTGGTGATAATAACTCCATTGGTGATAATAACAATAATGAGAGAAGTTGGCTTAAGTGTTCTTAAATTATATTTAGGTCTTCAAAGCTACAGAACACTCCCTGGTGACTCGTATATTGGATGAACATAAATTTCTGAAGACTTATGCATTACCTATCAGGATGTCTCTTCCCAATGACACTCAGTTTCACCCCTCCTCCTTCTTGTTGCTGGGAGTTCCAGGACTGGAGACGCTCCACATTTGGATTGGCTTACCCTTCTGTGCTGTGTACATGATTGCACTCATAGGGAACCTCATTATTCTGTTTGTGATTCAGGCTGAGAGCAGCCTCCACCAGCCGATGTTCTACTTCCTGGCCATGTTGGCCACCATTGACTTGGGTCTCTCCACAGCTACTATCCCTAAGATGCTTGGGATCTTCTGGTTCAATTTCAGGGAGATCATCTTTGATGCCTGCCTCACCCAGATGTTTTTTATTCACAAGTTTACACTGATGGAATCATCAGTCCTCTTGGCCATGGCTTATGACCGTTATGTGGCCATCTGCAATCCACTCCAATATAGTACCATCCTCACCAACAAGATTGTGTCTGTGATTGGTCTTGGAGTGGTAGTGCGGTCCCTTATTTTTGTGATTCCATTTGTCTTTCTCATTTTTCGATTGCCCTTTTGTGGGAATCGTGTCATTCCTCATACCTACTGTGAGCACATGGGTCTTGCTCGCCTATCTTGTGCCAGCATCAAAATCAATATTATTTATGGTTTATGTGCAATTTGTAATCTAGTGTTTGACATTATATCCATTGCCCTTTCTTATGTTCAGATACTCCGTGCTGTTTTCCGTCTTCCTTCCAATGAAGCCCGCCTCAAGTCTCTTAGCACATGTGGTTCTCATGTTTGTGTAATTCTTGCCTTCTATACACCCGCCCTCTTTTCCTTCATGACACATCGCTTTGGCCGAAATGTCCCTCGCTATATCCACATACTCCTGGCCAATCTTTATGTCATAGTGCCACCAATGCTCAACCCTGTCATATATGGAGTCAGAACTAAGCAGATCTATGATTGTGTGAAGAAAATATTATTACAGAAATAAGGAATGGAAACATAATGACACTACTGATTTTCATTGTGAAATTTTATGAAATTTAAGTTAGAAAAATACTTTCTTACAATAACTATGTCAAAATATGTATTTATGTTGGCTCTCCTCTGAAAGTATCTTATTTCCATCTTCTTTTCAGACCACTTCTCAATATCCATTGCTGCATTCTCTGTCTCTTATAATTTTATTTAGCAGGTTGTATTATTTTCTCCTTTTTGTATGCTTTACAAAGTGAAGTTTTTAGGTCATAGGAGGGGTGTAGCAGAATGAACATTTAACATTATAATACTTTTCACCCTCCACCATCAATTTATGAGATTTATAATTGTTCCTTATTTGTATTGTCATTTTGTATTGTCACCACTTCATGTTGTCAATCATTTGTCTGCATCTACTGAGTCATGAAAGGGCATTTTATTAAAGAGAAAACTTGTATTTTTCTTTATGATTAAAGTTTCTAGGCATTTTTCTTGTATTAATTTGATATTACTTATCTTTTTTATGAGTGCATGTCCAAGTTCTTTGCCCACTCTTATATTTTTACCTCTTAATATTGGACTTATAGAATACTAGAGGCCCGGTGCACAAAAATTTGTGCACTGGGGGGGAGGGGAAGAAGGTCCCTCAGCCCGGCCTGTGCCCTCTCACAGTCTGGGACCCCTCGGGGGATGACCATCTGCTGGCTGAGGCCTGCTCCCCAGGGGATTGGGCCTAAGCTGGCAATCAGACATCCCTCTGGCAGCCTGGCAGCCCTCAGGGGATGTCCACTTGCCAGCGGGGAGCAGACCTAAGCTGCAGTCAGACATTCCTTAGCACTGCTGAGGAGGCAGGAGAGGCTCCCACCACAAATGCTGTACTGGCAGCCATCAGCCTGGCTTGTGGCTGAGCAGAGCTCCTCCATGTGGGAGCGCACTGACCACCAGAGGGCAGCTCCTTCATTGAGCGTCTGCCCCCTGGTGTTCAGTGTGTGTCATAGTGACCAGATATTCCCAGTCTTTCTGCTGTTAGGGTCAGTTTACATATTACCCTTTTACTATATAGGATAGAGGCCTGGTGCACGGGTGGGGGCCGGTTGGTTTGCCTGAATGGTGTCCCGGATCAGGGTGGGGGTCCTGCTTGGGTGCCTGGTCAGCCTGGATGAGGGGCTGATGGCTGTTTTCCGGCTGCCCGCACCCCCTTCAGGGTGGGGGTCCCCACTGGGGTGCCTGGCCAGCCTGGATGAGGGGCTGAGGGCTGTTTTCAGGCGGGCCAAGCCTGCAACTGAAGCTCCCAGTGTCTCCTTTTTTTCTTTTTCTTTTTTTTTTATTCTGGGATTTATTTACCTTTTGTAATTGAAACTTTGTTGCGGCTCCAGCTCTGAGGCCGGTTGGCTGAAAACAGGTTTCTGGGTTTGTTTAGCTTCTATAATTGCAACACTGTTGCTTAGAGTGCAGCTCAGAGCTGGGCTGCGGCAGGCTGGGAACCTTGGCTTCCTCCATCACTGTAGCAAGCAGCCTCCTGTTCGCTTCAGCTGTGTGGCTGCTGGCCACCATCTTGGTTGGCAGTTAATTTGCATATCCTGCTGATTAGCCAATGGGAAGAGTAGCGGAGGTATGGTTAATTACCATGTTTGTCCATTATTAGATAGGATCTTTATGTGTCTGGTTATATAACCTTTGTTAGAACTATGTATTATAAATATTTTCTCCCTGTCTGTGGTTTGCCCTTTCATCTTTTGTTTCCTTAAACAATAAAATATTTTAATGTTGATAAAATCCAAGGTATCTTCTGTGTCCTTTTTAAGATATATTTTCCTGCCCCACAATCTCAAATATATATCTTATGTAGATTATGTAGCTTAAGCGTGATTGTTTGTAGTTAAAGTGATTAACTACCTGCCTGGCACTTAGTTAAGGGGTTTTATCCCCTCCCTAACCTCAGGGAAAAATCCCTACCTGGGGAAACAACCTTTCTCGGAGAGGTGACCTTGGTTAAAACACATAGCGCTAAGGGGAGCAAACATATTAAGAACAGTATGCCATATACGCCAGGTCCCTTGAAACATATGTTGTGCAGATGTTTCTTTCCTGCAGCTACTGTGTCAAGCAGCAAGGATGGACCGGCTCCCAGCAGGGTGGGCCCACAATTTAGGTGGGCTGGGGTCTTAGGGAATTATCAGGGCAGAGCTCCTGCCTGCTCTTTGGGGGAAAGGCTCAGAAAAGGAACAATGGCCTCTGCCAGCCATTCTGTCTGGGAGAAAGCTGCCCCTAAAGATCTCATCTTGATACTTTAGTTCCTCCCCTTAGTTCCCTGGTTCCTTTCGATCTGTTGTTCTAGCACTAGAGCTCAGAGTGATGAGTCCAAGAAAGTGTGTGTATGGGCCCTTTAAGAGAAATGGCTGGGACTCCATCAGTCCTCTGTCTCACTCAGCTACAATCCTTACTGGTTTTTACAGCCAGGAATTATGGGGACCTCTCTTTCTGGCACTGGGACTCAGGGTGTTCTGGTGGCGGGGGGGGGGGGGGCGGTGCTGGGACTCCTCTCTCCTCAAGGGGGACCTCTGCAACTGAGATACCCTCCCTATTATTTATTTATTTATCCTCACCCTAGGATATGTTTCCACTGATTTTAGAGTGAGTGGAAAGAGAGAGAGAGATTGGTATGATAGAGAAACATCGATCAGTTGCCTCCTGTATGCACCTTAACAGGTGATTGAACCTGCAGACTAGTAAGTGCCCTGATCAGGAACTGAGCCCACAACCTTTTGTTATACAGGACTTTGCTCCAACCAACTGAGCCACCTGGCCAGGGCCCTCCTATCTTTTATCTGCCACATGTGAGTGTGGGACCAGCCTATTCCACACTTCTACTTCTCCTACCAGTCTCCAAGTGGCTTGTTATTTATATCTTTAGTTGTAGGACATCTCTTCAATTAGCTTTCAGTCAGTTCTGAATGATGGTTGTTCTGTAGTTAGTTGCAATATTTTTAAAAAATATTTTTTATTGATTTTTTACAGAGAGGAAGGGAGAGGGATAGAGTTAGAAACATTGATGAGAGAGAAACATTGATCAGCTGCCTTCTGCACACCTCCTGCTGGATATGTGCCTGCAACCAAGGTACATGCACTTGACCGGAATCGAACCTGGGACCTTTCAGTCCGCAGGCTGATGCTATATCACTGAGCCAAACAGGTTAGGGCATTAGTTGTAATTCTGATGTAGTTGTAAGAAGATTCAAGTACTGCATTTATATATGCTGCCATCTTGACCAGAAGCCCTAGAGTTAACATCTTCATACCAGGGGAATCCAAGAAGGGTTGGGGGAGAGAAGGTGAGTCTTTCTTTATATTTCTCTGAAATCATATGTATGTATCAAGGAAGGAAATCTAGTGTATAATCCCTTCATTTAAAATAATGCCTTTTTATTTCTATTATAGAAAGACAGAAAGGAAAACGAACATTAACCATAATGTAATCTTGATATTCCATTTAACATTATTCCATGATTTTCATATTTATATGATTTTGAATATTTCAATCATGTTCGACTTTAAATTTTTATATTGTGTTGTGATATACATCTTAATTCTTTTCATAGTTCATCAGAATAAATTAAAGTAAAATATTTAATTTTATTATATCATGTTGTGATATACATCTTAATTCTTTTCATAGTTCATCAGAATAAATTTCAAGTAAAATATTTAATTATATGAAATAAAATTGAATTTTGATGAACATTTAATTGCACCTACACATCAATGTGGAAAATTTGGTATCTTTAAGCATGCAATCCTCTCAGCAATCTAGATTTAGTGTGCTTTCACATGTACTCCAAGCTCCTTTAAGATATCTGAACAATTAACATTTCTCTAACTCCTGTGAAAATCTGTTTTTCTCTTTCTGCCATTTCGGCATTTCTCTATCTTCTGTGAAAGTTTGTTTCCCCCCCACCCCCCAACCCCCCATACCCTTGGCTTTTCCTTATCTTCCTTGTCTTCCTCTCCCCTTATCCTGTGGCACCACTTTTTTTTTCTGTGAATGTATGCCTTCTGGTGGCTCCAAGCCCTCACCTATGCATTCCTCCCCCATGCATTCCTCCTCCTTATTCCTAAAACTCTCTAAACCTGCTTATTTAAGCCCTAATCGGTTTGGCTCAGTGGATAGAGCGTCAGCCTGCGGACTCAAGGGTCCCAGGTTCGATTCCGGTCAAGGGCATGTACCTTGGTTGTGGGCACATCCCCAGTAGGGAATTTGCAGGAGGCAGCTGATCGATGTTTATCTCTCATTGATGTTTCTAACTCTCTATCCCTCTCCCTTCCTCTCTGTAAAAAATCAATAAAATATATTAAAAAATAAATAAAAATAAATTAAAAAAAAGATATCTGAACAATTTTTTTAAAATGTTATTAAATTTATTGGGATGGCATTGGTTTATAAAATTACATAAGTTTGAAGCTTACAGTTCTGTAATATATCATCTGTATATTGAATTATGTATGACCACATAAATTCAAATCTCTTTCTGTCACCATATATTTGATCCCCTGTACTCTCCACTATCTACCCCTCCCACCCTCCTTCTCCTCTATTAACCACCATAGTATTGTCTGTAGAGTTTTTGTTTGTCTTATTTGAACAATTTTTAAGTCTTTTTTTAATGTCAATGCTACCAAATTTTAAAATGCAGAACTTGAAATTATATCATTTTATTTTTACACTTAATTGTATTCTTTATGTATATCTTAAGTATGAGACTTCTATAAATCACAATGCAAATTTGCCTACTCCCTAAAATTTATGTGTAAACCTAAATAAATACCTGTGTCACTTTAACAGTTATTTGAAGATATGCAAAGAGGTGGGAAAAATTTTTTTTAAATATATTTTATTGATTTTTTACAGAGAGGAAGGGAGAGGGATAGAGAGTTAGAAACATCGATGAGAGAGAAACATTGATCAGCTGCCTCCTGCACATCTCCCAGTGGGGATGTGCCCGCAACCCAGGTACATGCCCTTGATCGGAATCGAACCTGGGACCCTTCAGTCCGCAGGCCGACGCTCTATCCACCGAGCCAAACTGGTTTCGGCAAGGTGGGAAAAATTTTGAGTTGCCTGACAAGCACATCCCCAGCTGAGTTTGAACAAGGTGAGAGTCTAGCTTCTGATTTTTAGCTGTAAACAAGTGTCATTTTTGTATTCTATTCAGTGCCATGTTTTTTAATGTTTTTTTGACAACTCCACTGTTTAAAATGGCCTCAAGGACAGCTCTGAAGTGTAATGGACTAAATATTTTATTTATTTATTTATTTATGAAATGCACTGGAATAAAATAATACTTTTCTAGTGTTCTTAAGTGCAAGAAGGTTGTAATGTACTTTATGGAGAAAATACCTGTGTTATATAGGCTTCTTTCAAGTATGAGTTATAACACTGTTGGTTGTGAGTTCAAAGTTAATGAATGAAAAATATGGTACACCCAGGCAAAGGGAGAGGGAATTTTTCTATCTGTATATGAAGCCATGCTGGAATGTACTAAAGAAAATTCTGTTGTGTGTGGTAAAGGGATGAAAAAGAGGCTAAATTTGTGGGTTCATGAGATAACAACTTATTTTAAAAAAAGGTGAAGTGGACGGTACTGTTACAAGGTCAAAGATATCACCATCATCCAGAATCAGAAAAACGTCACGTTCTTATTGACTGTGCTGGCTAGCTAGCACATTTCAAAAGGCATCAAGGCATGAAAAGCAATCAACCTACTGCTGAGGCAGGTTCTGCTTATCAGGAGGCCAGAGGAAAAATTTAAAATGTCTGCTAAGTGTACAGGAGAAGGATTCTGTGAAAGAGCAGGTTTTCAACACTGATGAGACTGGCTTGTTGTGTAAGATGTTGTGAATGAAAGTATATAATACAAGTGGATGCCTAAGCTCCTGGCTTTTAACCATTTAAAGACTATGCAATTAATAATTTGTAAGAACTATGTATTAAATGAGGTGTCTTTAAGGAGAAACACACTTAAAACAAGATTGCATATTTATTGATTGACAAAATGTGACAAGAGGCTACAGGAAGCTAATTCTGCATTTCCCTTAGGAGCAATAGTTCTATTTTTTAAATTTAGTGTTCAGAATGACTTTATAGAACACTAAATGGGAATAATGAGAATCGACTATGTGTTCCTGTGAATACATATATATGTGTGAACACACACATCCGCACATACACACTGTCCGGGGGTGGGCTTGCTCTCTTTCCCCCATGGGAGAACTCATGGGCTGAGGGAATCTCTCCTGAGCAGAGCAGTGCTAGGTGGGAGGAGGGGTGATGTTGGTAAAGTAAAACTTTACTTCATATTCTTTCAATCTGTCTTTTCTCCTTCTATGCTCCACCGGGGTCATATAACCTCTCCTCTGGATTCTGGAACTCTCACAAAGGTCTTTTCATAGATTTATGGTTGTTATCTTGGTGTTTCCATGGGGGGTGGCTGGAGGGGAGGGGAAGAGGGATACTACCTCCTATTCTGTCATCATATTACCCTAAATTTCACTTTTCTGCCTTCATTTTCTTAGAAGCCAGAGCTCCTTATTTCTCTCTCTTATTGAGTTAAAGCCAGATTAGACACTAGATCCTCAGAGACCTGTGTCCTTTACAAAATGCCTCTAGGGGATTTTTTCCATTGGAAGCTCCTCCCAGGCAAAGAGCAGTGCTCTCATAAAAACTGAGCAGGTTGAGACAAGATAGAGACAGGATTCCTGGTGCTCAGCCGGGTGAGTCTTCCCCATGTCGCAGCTCTCAGAGCATCCTTACTTCACAGTGATGGATGAAGGAAGAATGAAGCGTAGGAGAGGAAGAGAAGAGACACAGGATACGCTTTGGGGAAAGAAGACTAAGGCTGAAACTTAGGAAACGAATAGGATCATATTTTAAAAGGGCCACATAACACTAGATTTCAGCCTGAATCCTTTTGTTGTGCGTTTTAGAGAAATCAATTTCTTGATATCTAAAGAATGACAGATAACATAGTATTTTTTGGAATAGGTTCAAAAATATTTTAAATGAATTACTTGTTTAAAACTATGAACACATTTATCTTATCTGTATTTTATAGGTAAAAATGCTCGTTGTTTGCTTTCTTTTCATTACAGAGTGAATGTTTTAAAGTTAGTTTCAACGCAATTAGTCTGATGGTGGAGCTCATGCTTTTAAGCATTGCAAAGTTCTGTGCTATAATAAACCCTCGGAATGAAGAGGATTCAAACCAGCTCTATCAGCATAGAACAAATGTACTGATTTTAAAGATATTGAAGAAGTAGAATCAGTTGTGTTTTTAAATGCTTGGGAAGGGAGGAAGATGCTATTCAGATTTTTTGATCTAGCCAGTTCACGGAATAATAATGATGCAGGACAAACAAGTACAAAAGTTCATTTTTCTGTATGTCTTCAAATTATTGCTACACTGTCTTTTTACTTAACCAGCTAATAAGGCTCTTTTGCAGAATACAATTATCTGAGTTGAGAGATATAATTTCCTCATTATTTTATTTTTGTCCACAGAATATAATACCATCCTTCCTTCTAAAAACAACTAAAAAAACCTCACAAAACTCAGAAAGGCAGCTTATTCTCTTCTTTAATTATGAGTTCTGCCCCTACTAGCTAAAGTAGTTCTTATTTCTTGAGAATCTAGTGCACATAGGAATGATGAAAAAAGGAAAACATTGTTTTCTTACTTTTCTGAGACTATTTGCCTACATTTCTGATCTTCTGAGATGTTATTTATGAATAAAAGGGCTTTATTTAATACAATAAATTGCCATTGGAACTTACACTGATAAATCACAGAAAATTTTGCTTTCATAATTGGATCCTACTTTCATTCCTTATGTTGTCCATGTCACACCTTTTCGCTGTTCCATGGCCAGGCCAGAACATCATAGTAGGAAGACTTTATTCCTTTGGACATTTCACGGAGTGTCTCACTCAAATGACATCTAATGCTCTTAGATCCCTTTCCAATATTTAACATTTACTCCTAGGACAGGGGTGGGCAACCCCTGGCACGTGTGCCAAACATGGCAAGCCAGTAACTTTTGCTGGCACGCGAAACCCTCTCTTATAATCTTCCATTTACAATTTTTTTCTTAATATCGACTTTTTTATTTTTCAGATAAATTCAGTGTAGGTGCATCTTAGATAAATAAATAATTTTACATAACAAGTTATCTTAAAGACCATAGACATGGCTGACTTTGAAATGCAGTTGATTGAATTTCAGAGTAGCTCAATTTGGAAGCAGAAATTTATTGACCGTAGAGTTGACTTGGAAAACATTGAAAAAAAAGCGATTAGAGACAGGAGTACCAGAGAGAAGTGTTGAAAACGAACTATTGAGGACTTGGAATGCCATTCCAGAAAATTTTTTCTGTTTAAAAAACTTTGCAACAGCGTTACTCTCCATGTTTTCATCCACATACGCTTGTGAATCTTTGTTCTCGGTGATGAATTTTGTTAAGTCTCGTAATAGGAGTAGCCTGATGGATGAAAGTAGTAGCTCGTGCATATCTCTGAAGGTCACGAAATATAAACCTGATGTAAAATCTCTGTCATCAGTGATGCAGCAGCAAAAGTCCCACTGATAATGTCAAACGGAGTCATAAAGTTTTTTGTTGGACTATCAGTGTACATGTATACATTAAAAATAAATGTATTTTTCATCATCATATACTGTGTTTTTGTCGCTCGAAGGAATTTTATTATTATTTTTTTTTTAAATATATTTTTTATTGATTTTTTACAGAGAGGAAGGGAGAGTGATAGAGAGTTAGAAACATCGATGAGAGAGAAACATCGATTAGTTGCTTCCTGCACACCCCCTACTGGGGATGTGCCTGCAACCAAGGTACATGCCCTTGACTGGAATCGAACCCTGGACCCCTCAGTCCGCAGGCCGACGCTCTATCCACTGAGCCAAACCGGTCAGGGTGAATTTTATTATTTCTTCAAGGTTCTTCACATACGTACACCTTAAGAGATATCAAGTAGGTGTAACATGTTCTCAAAAAATTAGGGTTGGCACACAGAAGAATTTTGAGTCAGAGTATTTGCTGGGTTTGGCATGTACTCACAAAAAGGTTGCCCACCCCTGTCCTAGGAGTTCTTTGTTTCCTCACCCATATTGTACTTTCCTTTTATTACGTATTTATCATGAACAGGAAGGGCACTCTTCTTGGCTTTGTTTCCCAGGTATCAGTGTCTTCATAATATCACAATTGTCTTAATGAAACTGTCATCATAATTAGTATTGTTCTTTGGAATCCTCCAGTGATGCTAAATCATGAAAAGGCACTTTTTACTATAAAACAGTTACACATAATGAATGGTCAAATGCTTTGAAAATACACATTCTAAGGTACATGAAATTACATAAGAACAGTGTAAGTATCATTGAAAATGATTGATTCAATTTGTTCAGAATATGTTTTCTATCTAGTTTCTTCTTCAAAATATTTGCCATGTATCTTAAACACTTAAAGTACAATTGCTTCAGATTTATAGTGAGGATACTGATATCTCTTTTTTAGACATATGTGAGCTTAAAAGAGACTGTGTTTGAGTAACTGTGTGTGAAAGAGGGGGCTGTGTATATATGACTGTGAGGCATGGATTATATTTTTCTTATGTCCATTATCTTTCCATTTCAACTGAATTATATTCTCTCCACTTGCTACTTACTTTTTATACACCTTTATTAATTATAAGCATTTTAAACATTTGGCAAGTCATTTAAGCTATTTCAGGTTCAAATCCATATGTAAAAATTCAAGTTAAGTGTGTTTATAAAGATTAAGGTTGATATTTGCAAAGGTTCTGACAGCATTGAAAGTGGTAGGCAATACCTCAATAAATGGTCATTGATAATGTTGTTTTCACTACATTTACTTCATATTTTGTAATAATAAGAAGTAAATATTAACAAATGGGTTGATTTTAACCTTTTAGATTTATTTTTAGTATTTGAGAACACATCTTAACGAATCTGGGTGTTTATCAGCACTTACTGCCCATCTTGTATGTTAACTTGAGTGTTACTATTCAACCAACCAAATGGAATTAATAGAAATAACCATTTATAGAGGCTGATAGAGCCCTTTGAATGTTAAAATTGAAAGTAAATTATGTTGGTGATGATAAGAAAAGGTAATTAATGAAGCATGTATTAAAGCAAAATCTTAGCATATTACCAATGAGGTAACCATTGCAAAGGAGACCATTCTTCTAACAGAGAGAAAACGGTGCCAAGAAGGATGAATATATTATGTAGTATTTTTTATTACAATCTACATGTAACTTCTTTCAAAGCCTTCTTATTGATAATTCACATCTTCACTTTGCTTTTTACATAGTACATTTCTAATTGTGTGAATTAACTAAAAAAGAGAATATTCACAACTGTCATTTTTCTTTAGGTTTAAAACATTGCAGAGTTTTACCTGGTAACCTGCATATAGGTTGGCAGAAGCACATTTGGAAGGAACATGGACTTATGCATTACCTATCAGGATGTCCCTTCTCAATGACACTCAGTATCATCCTGCCTCCTTCCTGTTGCTGGGAGTTCCAGGACTGGAGACGCTCCACATTTGGATTGGCTTTCCCTTCTGTGCTGTGTACATGATTGCACTCATAGGGAACCTCACTATTCTGTTTGTGATCCAGGCTGAGAGCAGCCTCCACCAGCCGATGTTCTACTTCCTAGCCATGTTGGCCACCATTGACTTGGGTCTCTCCACAGCTACTATCCCTAAGATGCTTGGGATCTTCTGGTTCAATCTCAGGGAGATCATCTTTGATGCCTGCCTCACCCAGATGTTTTTCATTCACAACTTCACTGGCATGGAATCTGCAGTCCTCTTGGCCATGGCTTATGACCGTTATGTGGCCATCTGCAACCCACTCAGATATAGCACCATCCTCACCAATAAGGTCGTTTCAATGATTGGTCTTGGTGTGGTGGTGCGGTCATTTCTTTCTGTGATTCCATTTGTATTTCTCATTTTGCGATTGCCCTTCTGTGGGAATCATGTCATTCCTCATACCTACTGTGAGCACATGGGTCTTGCTCGTCTGTCTTGTGCCAGCATCAAGATCAATATCATCTATGGCTTGGGTGCTATTTCAATCCTAGTGTTTGACATTGTAGCCATTGCCCTTTCTTACGTTCAGATACTCCGTGCTGTTTTCCGCCTTCCTTCCCGTGAAGCCCGGCTCAAGTCCCTCAGCACATGTGGTTCTCATGTTTGTGTAATTCTTGCCTTCTATACACCCGCCCTCTTTTCCTTCATGACACATCGCTTTGGCCGAAATGTCCCTCGCTATATCCACATACTTCTAGCGAATCTTTACGTTATAGTACCACCAATGCTCAACCCTGTCATATATGGAGTCAGAACCAAGCAGATATATAACCATGTGAAAAAAATATTATTTAAAAATAAGTAATTAAAAAGAAATAGTGCCTAATATATATGAGATGAGATGCCTTGTTATATTAAATTCAGTAAATTTAAATGTGCTTGACATAAATGTTTCTTTATTTTGGCTCCTTTCTGTAAGCATTTTAATGAGTTCAGACAGTCAAAAGTCTAAGCTTTGTTGTCCAATTCATATGGCAGAATATGGCTCATCAGTCTTTATATGTAATTATTTTTATCAATGGTATCAGTAAATATTAAGTAGGATTTACAGAATGTGCCTTATTTCTGTGCACTAGCTACTCTATATCATTCTTATGGAATATATATAAATATATATATATATATATATATATATGATTTCAGAGAGGAAGGGAGAGGGAGAGAAAGGTAGAAACATCGATGATGAGAGAGAATCATTGATCAACTGCCTCCTGCTCGCCCCCTACTGGGGATCAAACCCACAACCTGGGCATGTGCCCTGACTGGTAATTGAACCTGTGACCTCTTGGTTCATAGGTTGAGGCTCAACCACTGAGCCACAATAGCCGGGTACAGTATTCTAGCTTTATTCCAGCTGTGATTGATAAAATTTAAATGTATTAATCTGTAAATAGTTATGTTTTCTATTAAAATTTTAAAGGCTACCTTATATGCCCCTTTTTAACAGTGTTTTATATGTCTCTGAGCATTAACTTTTCTTTATATTTTCATGGCCTAAAAGATAAGTTGAAATCAGCGGCAAAAGCACTGAAACTATCTTTAAGTCCAGTTTCTCCTCAGATATATTTATAATATAATGCCCATAAATATAGATATATGTAAATTTCCATATAAAGAAACTTATAGTTCTAAATACCTAAATGTCTCTATATTAATTAATGAATTGCATCACTAATTAGTAACCTTCTGGCCAAAATCAGGTTTTGATGGTTTCACCAGTGAATTCAACCAAATATTAAAGGAAAAGAAAATTACAGCAATTACCTAAAATCACATCCAGAAAAAAATCACTTCATTTTATGAAGCTGGAAATACCCCGACACCAAAGCCACCTAAAGATATTATCCAAAAAATAAACAATTTTTAAAATGCTGACTATGTCTCAAAAATATTTCTCATGAACAGATGCAAAGATATTTGATAAAATATTAGGAAATTGAAGCTAATAATTTATAAAAATAACTATATAGCACAACCAAGTGGTGTTTATTCCTGATTTGCAAAGCTGGTTCAACATTCAAAAAACAATCAACAAAAACAACCTAGAACATCATCTTAAAGGAGAAAAATTCTATTCATCATATGAATGATTAAAGAAAAATTTTTAAAATATGTTTTTATTGATTTCAAGAGAGTGTTTGAGAGAGGGATAGAGAGATAGAAACAGCGATGAGAGAGAAACATTCATCAGCTGCCTCTTACACGCCCACCACTGGGGATCAAGCCTGAAACCTGGTCATATGCCCTGACTGGGAATCAAACCAGTGATTTCTTGGTTCATGGGTGTATGCTCAACCACTGACCTATCCTGGTTGGGCAAGAAACATCTTTAAAGAAAACGCGGCACATATTTATAACAATACTTGCAAACAAGGAATAGAGAACTTTCTCAAGTTGATTTAAAAATAATCAAATCTACAACTAAATATCTATATATATAAAAGCCTAAGCAACCGTTTGACCATTCGACCAGTAGCTATGACACACACTGACCACTGGGGGGAGGGACTCAACTCACAGGCATGAAAACATGGAACAGACTGATTAATCTCAGAGGGAAGCGGGAAGGGGGAGGGCAGGAAGAGAGTAACCAAAGATGTTATATGCATACTAGAGGCCCGGTGCATGGATTCGTACACCAGTGGGGCCCCTAGGCCTGGCCTGCAGGGATGGGGCTGAAACCAGCTCTCCGACATCCCCCGAGAGGTCCTGGATTGCTAGAGGGAGCAGGCCAGGCCAAGGGACCCCACCAGTGCACGAATCTGTGCACTGAGCCTCTAGTATGCATAATAAAAATAACCCAATTAAAATTTGAGCAAAATATTTGTCTATACACCTCATAAATATAAAGATAGAAAATAAACAGATAAAAAGATACTCAACATATATTTCTATAAAGAATTGCAAATTTTAAAAGTGCAGTAAGATTTCACTACCTACCACTAAAAATGGTGAAAATTAAAAAGAAGTAAAGCAATACCAAGAATAGGTGAGTATGTAAAGCAATAGAACCTTTCATCATTTTTGGTGGGAATGTAAAATGGCACAGCAACTTTGGAATAAAGTTTGGAAGTCTCCTACAAAGCTAAAGATAGTCTTGCCATAAAATCCAGCAATCACACTCCAAGGAATTTACCCAACTAGTTTGAAAACTACATTCACACAAAAACTTGCACATATACATTAATAGTATTTTTTCATAATTGCCAAGAATTAGATGCAGTGAAGATGCCCTTCAACAGATAAATGATAAAAGACTATTCAAATTGTGCTATACCAATTGTATATAACACATTGGTTACTATTCTGCATCAACAATAAATGAGATATCATGCTATATAAAGATGTAAGTGAATTTCAAATGCACATTGCTGAGTGATTTAATTTAGAAAAAGCTAATCTGAAGAAGATTCATATTATATTATTCTAGTGATATTATATTCTGAAAAGAGCAAAATTAAAGAGACAGTAAACATATTCATGTTTACCAGAGGAAAAGGAGTGAGGGTTGTTAAATACGGGGGGAACATGGGAATTTTTAAGTTGGTGAAATATTCTGTATGATACTATAAGGGTGGGTGCATGATACTATACATTTGACAAAACCCATAGAATTATACAACTTAATGTATGTAATTTTAAATACACCATTTACTAGTAGGAGGATCCCAAAATGAAATGCAGATTTTGACAAGTACAGTGCATTGTAAATATAGGGGGGAAAGAACAACCTAATTAAAGTGGATGGGGGAAAATGTATTAACCTAAGTAACTTTGGGAATGAGTGGAATCTGAGAGACAAAAGGCAAAAAATAACCATGCATAAGCACTGTACTCCAGTGAATAAGTTTTTCCCATGGGGATTATAGGTTTACACTGCTAATACATATGCATACTGTTATTAAACAGTTATGCAAATGGATGGCATATAGTGGTGGCCGGATTTATTTTTTGGGAGGTGGGGGAGGGTAAGATTAAATCTTTTTACAATTGCCAAAACTGGTTTGGCTCAGTGGATAGAGCATCGGCTTGCGGACTGAAAGGTCCCGGGTTCGATTCCGGTCAAGGGCATGTACCTGGGTTGCGGGCACATCCCCGGCGGGAGATGTGCAGGAGGCAGCTGATCGATGTTTCTCTCTCATCGATGTTTCTAACTCTCTATCTCTCTCCCTTCCTCTCTGTAAAAAATCAATAAAATATATTTTTAAAAAATCTTTATACAATTAAAAAATTCTTAAAGAGATTTATTTTTACAATCTTTTGGAGATTTTCAGATCAGTGCCAACTAGAAATTAGGAAAAATCTCCATATATGTCAAAAAGACCAAATATAATTTTTTAAAAAATATATTTCTATTGAATTCAGAGAGGAATGGAGAGAGAGATAGAAACAACAATGATGAGAGAGAATCATGGATTGGCTGCCTTCTGCATGCCCACTACTAAGGACTGAGCCCAAAACCCAGGCATGTGCCCTGACCGGGAATCGAACCGTGGCCTCCTGGTTCATAAGTCAATGCTCAACTATGAGCCATGCTGGCTGGGCCGAGTATAAATTTTAGTAGTTAATTTAAAATGCAATTAAACTGCATTTCATAGATTCTGTGCAAGATGTGGTTAAGCTTAATTTATACTGAAACGCTTCTCTTCTATAATTATGAAACTTTCTCTAATTTTAACTAAAACTGAAGCCAAAAGGTAGAAATACTTGGTTCCCATCCTGGAAGCATTTGTAAGTTAGAAATATTTGAAGCATGCCCTTGGGATGATCATCATTGATCCCGGGTATCTACATTGTTATAAAACAACTCAGAGATTCAGCTCTGTTCCAATCAAGGAAGTCTCTGAAGGTTATTTCAAATTTAGACTCAACAAAGGTAAATGAGCAATTGACCCTGAACTTATGTTCAATTATACCCGATATCATTGTTAGAAATGGCTTTTCTATCTTCATTGAATTGCTGCATTGGTCACTTTATGTAATTGAATTTAGGACATGAAATGTGCCTAATTCTGTCTTTTTTTCTATTATGCTCTACTTATCTATCACTATGCAATTGCCACACTCTCTTAATTACTATAGTTTTATAAATTTGAAGTTCTTTATTTTAAGTCCCACAGTTTTGATATTCTTTTTCCAATGAATTTAGGATATTTCTATAGTTATTTTAGAATAAGCTTACATTTTTTGGTATTGATTGAAGCTGTTTTAAATTTATTGATAAATTTAGGAAGAATTGACATCTTAACATATTTGTCATCCAAACCATGAATGTTATATAATTTTTATAAATTGTCTCCTTAAATTCTTTCATGTTTTATAATTTAAATGTTTATTACTAAGTACCCCATGTTTTCATGCCATTGTAAGTGGTATTTCAAAATTTTACAAAATTATAATTTAAAATTTTAATTTGTAATTGTTTGCTAATAATATTGATGCTTATACCTGAGCAATTAATAACTGAAATGATTGCTTCTAATTTTTTTTATTTCTCTGTAACTGTTCAGGTAATTTCTAAATAGGAACATTTACTTTTTCATTTCAGTATTACTTTTTTTTTCTTGACATATTTAGCTTGTTAGACCCTCTAGCAAAATTGATGCTAGTTGATGTTTTTGCCTTTTTTAAACCCAAGGGACAAACCTTCCAGTGTTTCACCATTCAAAATGATATTAGCTATAGGTTTTTCATGGATTCCTTTCACCAAATGAGTAACATTTATTTTTTTGCCTAATTGGTTAAAAGGGTTTTGTTTTTTACTCTCATATATGAATGCTGAATTTAATAACTACTTTTTCTAATTCTATTATGATAATCTTTTTTTACATTATTTGTTTATATAATGAATTACAACTTTTTGACTAAAAATTCTAATAATCGCTTCTTCAATCACAGCATGGAAGCACCCATTTCATCAAAAGATGGCTATAACCACAGTCTTATTAAAGTAAAAAAGGGGAAAAGTAACACCTACAGAATGGGACTATGCTGCACAGATGAGCTTCATAAGTGGATATCCTCTTGACCATCATATCTAAAGTTTCTTACATTTCAATTTCTTGCCCTTTATTAAAATAACATTTTGAGGGTTTCTCTTATGTACCTGATCAACTCAGGTACCAAGGTAACTTGAAAATGTTACACAAGTTATGGTTACTGGGAGGGTAACCAGATGATCATTTCACAAAAGAGCGAGCTAAAGATGACCATGAACCACTTTACCAGCAGAATAAATTGTTTCTAACTTCCACAATCCCCATGGAATATTAAATGGGATAGGGAATAATTTTAATATCTCTGGTAGTTAATTAGCCTCAAATTTCTTTCATTATGTTGTTAAGAGTTTTACTGGTATGCTATTATACATAGTGGTATTCAGCAATCCCTTATATTTCCCCAGAAATACCAAAGAAGACAGTAGAGCATTTTCCAAGAGTTCTCAGGAAGATGTCCTGTCAATGACACTGCCTCACATCCCTCTGCCTTCCTTCTGGGGGGATACAAAGTCTAGAAGATTTCCATATTTGGATTGCCTTCCCTTTCTTTGTTGTTTATTTGATAGCACTTGTGGGAAATATCACAATCCTACTTGTGATCAAGACTGAGCAGAGTTTTCATCAACCCATGTTCTACTACCTGGCTCTTATTTCCTTTATTGATCTAGGCCAGTGATAGCGAACCTATGACACGCGTGTCAGAGGTGACACGCAAACTCATTTTTTTGGTTGATTTTTCTTTGATAAATGGCATTTAAATATATAAAATAAATATCAAAAATATAAGTCTTTGTTTTACTATGGTTGCAAATATCAAAAAATTTCTATATGTGACATGGCACCAGAGTTAAGTTAGGGTTTTTCAAAATGCTGACACGCCGAGCTCAAAAGGTTCGCCATCACTGCTCTAGGCCTTTCCACTTCAACCATCCCCAAGATGTTGGCCATCTTCTGGTTTAAGAAGATAGGCTTTAAAGGTTGCCTCATCCATATCTTCTTTATCCATACCTGCACTGGTATGGAATCTGTTGTACTCTTGGCCATGGCAATTAACCACTTTGTCACCATCTGTGATCCACTGAGATGTACTACTATTCTCACCAACAAAATGATAGTCACCATGGCCTCATTTGTAGTGAGGAGGTCAGTACTGTACTCCTTGTCATTCCCCTCTACCCTCCTCTTAAATGATTATCCTTCTGTAGGTACTATGTTATCCCTCATACCTACTGTGAACATGTGGGAATTGCCTGTGTTAATGTAAGAGTCTACATCATCTATGGCTCATTTTCCATTGCTGCCCTCATCTTTAACTTAATCCTTTTTGTCCTCTACTATGTTCAGATCCTATGAGCTGTTTTCTGTCTTCCTTCCAGAGATGCCTGACACAAAGCACTTGGTACATGTGGTTCACATGTATGTATCATTTTAGCCTTTTACACTCCAGCATTTTTCTCCTTTATGACTCACTGGTTTGGTAGAAATGTCCCTAGCTATATTCACATACTCCTGGCCAGTCTATGTGTGGTTGTTCCTCCTTGTTTCAATCCAGTCATTTATGGGGTCAGGACAAAGCAAATTTAGAACAGAGTTGTAAGAATATTTGTAAAGAATGTGTGACCCAAATGTATTTGGAAATTGATATTCTTTCCAGGTAATATTTAGCTTATACATCTCTCAGGGTACCCCAAAATGAGACTATGTAAAAGTCACTCAGGCATTACATCAGCCTTTATTAGAATCTCTTAAACTCAGACTCAATGATTCCTTTATATAATTTGACTTTCAAATGATTATACAGCTTTTTCTCACTGAAAATGACTGAGGGCAGTAAGGCTAAGTAAAATATGTAATGAGATTCTTTTTTAAAAAAAATATATTTTATTGATTTTTTACAGAAAGGAAGGGAGAGAGATAGAGAGTTAGAACATCGATGAGAGAGAAACATCGATCAGCTGCCTCCTGCACATCTCCTACTGGGGATGTGCCCGCAACCCAGGTACATGCCCTTGACCGGAATCAAACCTGGGACCTTTCAGTCCATAGGCCGACGCTCTATCCACTGAGCCAAACCGGTTTCGGCATGAGATTCTTGAATGTGTGTGGGTTAATGATTTTCTCCATGTCAGTAGTATTTGTCTATTCTTTTGCCACTTCCATGCTCTCTTAATTATTGTGGTTTCTTAGTAAGTCTTGAAGTCCAGTTATGTCAGTTCTCCAACTGTATTCTTTTCCTTCAATATTGTGTTTGCCAAATTCATTTTTTTACTCTTCACATAAATTATAAAATCAGTTTTTCAATATTCAAAAATAATTTGCTGGGATTTTGATTGGGATTGTATTGAATCTACAGACTGATTTGAGAACTGACATATTGACAATATTGTCTTCCTAACTATGAACATGTGGTATTTCTCCATTTGCTTATTTCTTTGATATATTTCCCTCACATTTGTATAATTTTCCACATATTGATACTGTACATATTTTAAAGATTTTATACCTAAATATTTAATTTTTAGATGCTAATATAAATTGTATTATGTTTATAATTTCAAATTCTACTTCTTCGTTGTTGTTGTATAGGTAAAAGTTTATTAAAAGTGTAAAAACTATATTAACCTTGTATCCTGAAACCTTGCTAACATTGCTCACTACTCCTAGGTAATTTTACTTATGATAAATGTAAGCCCATGTTCACACCAAGTCTTATACACAGATATTTATAGTTGATTTATTCATAATATCTAAAAAACAGAAACCAAAAAAAATAAATAGCATGATGACTTGATGGACAAATTGAGACACATCCACATAATATAATACTATTCAGCGTTATAAAGAAATAAACCAAGAATACACAACATATATGAATGATTCTTAAAATAATTATGCTTAGTGAAAGAAGTATATACCAGAAGAAAAGAGACATATTATTTTATTACATCTACATAAAATTGTAAAAAAATTAACCTAGTAGATATAAGCTGTAATTGCTAAGAAAAGTAGGATGGGTTTAGGGAATGATAATAGGTATGCATTTCATAGGCACATGAGGAAATTTGAGAGAATAAAAGATATGCTTGTTATGTTTATTATGACAATTGTTTCATAGTTGAAAACATGTGGCAAAATACATTAAACTATTCAATTTAAATGTGGTCACTTTGTTGTATGTCAGATATTAATAAAGTTATGAAAACATATTTTTTAAAAAATCCTCAATGAATGCCATACTTATTCACAGTATAAGCCAAAGGTATTAGTGTTTCCTAGCTATTCTATATGTTGGGTGCCTGAAAATTCCTTGAACTTTTTGTCATATTATTCTCTTTGTACATTATTCACAAACTATATTGCCTTCTCTCTCTGTAACAGCCATGCAGGCCTAACAGCTAAGTGCCAGCTCCAAGCAGGAGCCTGGGTACTGAAATGTAGTGTCAGGTGGAGTGCAAAGACAAAGCTAGCTGGACAGGGACAGAGGCTGAATTGGACTTAGCTTTGGCATGGCAAAGAATCTCTGAACACTGGCTCTATTTCTGATAAAGACAATGCTGGACTTTTTCCAAAGTGGAACTGACAGAGATGAGACACCAGGAACCGGAGGGCAGCCTTCTATTTTTATTACAATAAATCTTGCAACTCTGTGAAAGGACCCATTTTCATCAGCCACACCTTCCACCACCTACACAGCACTCCCCTCATTCCCTTTCCTTTGTTTTTTAAACATAGCACTTATTTTTAACTGTTATACTATATTTATGCTTAAAACTTTGTGTATTAAGGTAGTCCAGTGTGGTTAAAATGCAATGACTCTACTACAACTAATCTCTTCCACAGATTAAGACTAAAATCTGGACAAAATACAAAGAAGTTACCTATAAAATTAGAAAATCATGCAAGTTGAAACAGGGAGTCAAAATTTGAAGAGCTGACTGGTATCATGTATATTTTTTTTTTAAAAAAAGTTCCCCCATGTTCTTTCCTTCCACTGGTTAAAGAACAAGCACCCAGAGGGAAATAGCAGGTTACACAAGCAACAAAAGGAAGGAAGGAAGGAAGGGAGGGAGGAAGAGAGGGAAGGAGGAAAAAGGATTTGGATTTAGAGATTAAATGTGAAATCCCTATTTTTTCCCTGCTTTCCTTTCATTTTACTAACTATATCAAGTAGAAATAGTCTAAACATATTGATCTATGATGGAGCTAGTGAGATCAGATAAAAGAGCAAAATCCAGCTATAGGTTGTGTACAAAACCCCACTTAATATATAAATATAATAAAAGCATAATATACTAATTAGACCAGACATCCTTCTGGACGACCTTCCAGATAAAGCCGGGGCTGCAAGGGAAGCCTGGGTTCTGGGTGCCAGAGGAAAGCTGGTGCTAGCAGCAGGGGAAGGAAGGCCTACTCTTGCACAAATTTCGTGCATCAGACCTCTAGTATATAAATATGTAGTTAAGTTAATTTGTCAGGCAAACAGTATTTAAAAGAAACCAAAGTGGCTACATTAATATCAAACAGAAATCAGAATAAGAAATATTGTAAAAAATAAAGATGGATGTTATCTATCCTATCTAATAATAGACAAACATGGTAATTAACCATACCTCCGCTATGCTTCCCATTGGCTAATCAGGGCGATATGCAAATTAACTGCCAACAAAGATGGCGGCCGGCAGCCACGCAGCTGAAGCGAACATGAGGCTTGCTTGCTCCAGTGATGGAGGAAGCCAAGGTTTCCTGCCTGCCGTAGCTGGGCTCTGAGCTCCAGTCTAAGCAACAATGTTGCAATTATAGAAGCTAAACAAACCCCAGATACCTGCTTTCAGCCAGCCACCCTCGGAGCTGGAGCAGCAACAAAGTTTCAATTACAGAAGGTAAATAAATCCCAGAATAAAAAGAAAAAAAGGAGAGACTGGGAGCTTCGGTTTCAGGCTTGGCCTACCTGAAAACAGCCCTCAGCCCCTCATCCAGGTTGGCCAGGCACCACAGTGGGGACCCCCACCCTGAAGGGGGTGCAGACAGCCTGAAAACAGCCATAAGCCCCTCATCCAGGCTGACCAGGCCCCCCAGTGGGGACCCCCACTCTGATCCGGGACACCATTCAGGGCAAACCAGCCAGCCCCGACCCATGCACCAGGCCTCTATCCTATATAGTAAAAGGGTAATATGCAAACTGACCCTAACAGCAGAAAGACTGGAAATGACTGGTCACTATGACACACACTCACCACCAGGGGGCAGACGCTTAATGCAGGAGCTGCCCTCTGGAGGTCAGTGTGCTCCCACATGGGGGAGCTCTGCTCAGCCACAAGCAAGGCTTATGGTGGGAGCCTCTCCTGACTCCTCAGCAGCACTAAGGATGTCCGACTGCAGCTTAGGTCTGCTCCCCGCTGGCAAGTGGACATCCCCCGAGGGCTCCTGGGCTGCCAGAGAAATGTCTGATTGCCATCTTAGGCTCAATCCCCCAGGGAGCAGGTCTCAGCCAGCAGGTGGTCATCCCTCGAGGGGTCCCAGACTGATAGAGGGCACAGGCTGGGCTGAGGGACCCTCCCCCCAGTACACAAATTTTTGTGCACCGGGCCTCTAGTCTATATATAAAAGCCTATGTGACCATTATGACTGAATGACTGGAAGATCAACCAGCCAGTCACTATGATGCACACTTGCCACCAGGGGGCAGATGTTCAATGCAGGAGCTGCTCCCTAGTGGTCAGTGCGCTCCCATAGCCAACCTCCCATGGCCCCTCCCTCTGGCTGGCTGGACTCCCCCATCAGCCCTGGCTGGCCCCCCAATAGGCCTAATTGCCAGCCAGGCTGAGGGACCCCGCCTGTGCACAAATTTGTGCACTGGGCTTCTAGTATAATGATAAAAGAATCACTTCTTCAGGAAGACATAACAATACTAAATGCACATGTACCTACCTGCAGAGCTCCAATTACATGAAGGTAAACAGATGGAATTAAAAGGAAATGCAGCCAAACCCACAGATTTATTTGGAGAATTCAAGATTCCTTTTTCAGTATTCAATAGAATAAGTAGAGAGAAAACGAACAATCAAAAGGTATAGGATGTAACTGAAAAATGAATTAGACTAAAATTCATAGCATTAAGTACTATTTAAAAGGTTATCTATCTATATCTATCTATCTATCTATCTATCTATCTATCTATCTATCTAAGCCCAGCAACCAGAATGGCAGAATGACTAGAATGACCGATGGCTATGACGTGCACTGTGGCAGCCAACCAACCTGATCTGGGCCCCAATCAGCCTCTTTCCCCCACTGGCTAGCCCGGCCCCCAATTTGTCCCCAAAACCCTGATCAGGTGTTGGGGACCAACCACCTGTGGCCCCACCCCCCTCCAGCCAAACCGGTCCGATGGGACCCCATTGAGGTGGGCAGGCCAGACCCCACCTTTGCAAGAATTCGTGCACTGGGTCTCTAGTATGATAATAAGTGTACATTACTTTTACTTACCATCTTTTAAAAATTAAAAAAAATCAGTTATAAACTCCACTAGAGGAAGTAATCTTTCTTCTTTTGTTTATTATCATATCCTTTAGGACCAGGTAAGTGCCTAGTACATAACTATGATTGCCAAAATCAATGCCATCATTTTATTTTACTTATTTCAGGAATAGCAGTTTTGATTCTTCAAATTTCCACAAGTTTGAATGATACCTAATGTTCACACCAGCAGTGTGAGTAACTCATGTTACAATCAATATTCATTCTCAAGGGAGTCTCTAAAATGCACCCTTCTCATCAATTGCTAGGTGGAAAGAATATGGCTTACCACACATTTTTCTCTTTTGCTCACTTTTCTTTAGCTTTCCCTATGGTTATAATGAGAGTACAAATTAACCAAATCTTGATTGACATCTGAATTATCTATTTTTAATTTTTTTGGTTAATCCCCACCTGATAATATATTTTCCATTGATTTTAGAGAGAGTGGAAGAAGAGAGGTAGGGAGGGAGAGAGAGGAAAAAAAAACATTAATGTGAGGTATCTCCATTAGTTGCCTCTGCACATACCTCAACAGGAGCTGGTTATTGAACCTGCAACCCAGGTAGATACCCTTGACTGGGAATCAAACCCTTGACCTTTTAGTGTGCAGGCTGATGCTCTAACCACTGAACACACTGGCCATGGTGAATTATCTACTTGTAGATTCCTCCAGTTAACAAAGCAAATAAAAAATACCAGCCACAGTCAGAAGGATGCTTTTATTTAATTAACCTTATAAGATAAACTAATGTGCATGCTTTGAAAAGACATTGAACAAATACATATTCAGGGAAGGAATGATATTGAAATAATCTTACCTTTATTAAGTGTTGAAATATGCTAGAAAAGTGCTAAACACTTTGCAATCATTAACATTGCACAATTATTACTTTTTTCTCTTTTATAGGTGTTTAGATAGATTAAATTAAATATAACTTTAACATACAGAGGTAGTAAGTGGAAGAATTAAGATTATAATTCCTGGTCTTGCTAATCCTAGAATCCAAGAAATTTATATTAAAGAAATTATTGGAGGAGGTAAATAAGTTGGAAACTAGGGCCTATAAGTTTCAGTTGATTTTAGTCATGAATAATTGTAGGACGGATTTTCGGATCTGTTTGGTCCTTACTCCATAGATAACAGGGTTCAGCATAGGGGGTACCAACAAGTACATGTTGGCCAGTAGGATGTGGGAGTGGCCTGGTACATGCTTGCTAAATCGGTGGGTGAGGAAAGAGAAAAGAGCAGGGATATAGAAAGTAAGGATGACACAAACATGAGACCCACAAGTACTGAGAGTCTTCAACCTGGCATCTTTAGAAGGGAGCTTGAAAACAGTACGGAGGATCTGTATATAAGACAGAGAGATGCATGCGACATCGGTCCCAACAATTAAGATAATGACTGCCAAACTATAAAGACTATTGATGGAAATGTCAGCACAAGCCAACTTCACCACAGCCATATGCTCACAGTATGTATGGGGGACGATATTGGTCCTGCAATATGGCCACCTCTTTACCAGAAAGGGATGTGGTGTCATCAGCACTAACCCACGCAGAAGTGCCACTATGCCCACCTGAACCACCACAGAATTTGTCAGAATGGATGAGTGTCTCAGAGGATTACAGATGGCCACGTACCGGTCAAGTGCCATGGCCACGAGAAGCCCTGACTCCACCCCAGAGAAAGCATGGATGAAAAACATCTGAGTGAGGCAGGCATGGAAGTTGATTTCATGGTAATTGAACCAGAACACAACCAACATCTTGGGAAGAGTGGAGGTTGACAAGATGAGGTCTGTGATGGCCAACATGGAAAGAAAATAAAACATGGGTTCGTGAAGAGCAATCTCAGTTTTGATGATAAAAAGGGTGAGTATGTTTCCCACGAGGGCAATGACATACATCGAGCAGAAAGGGATAGATATCCACATATGCATGTCTTCTAGACCAGGTATGCCCATCAGGATGAAGACACTGGGATTGGTGAAGGCCGTGGAGTTCAAGTCAGGCATAATGATTCTGACTAAATGAAGACATCTCTTTCCCTCTTTTGTCCCTGGAGTAATTAAAGGCACATGTATTCTGGTAAATACACAATATAGAATTATTCAGTGTAAAAATACAACCAAACAAATTTTAATTGCTCCTTGGTAAGCGTCTCTGAAATTAGAATTATTTCATCCCTCATTCCCAGATATTAAGAACTAGTTTGAGTAGAAACTATCTTCTCTAACTGCTTTGCCTTTGGCGCAGCACCTGATACAAGGTGTTCCCCTTCTGTCTATGAAAGCCAGGCTAAGTGAACATCCTGAAAAATAACACCAGGCAGTGGGGAAAAACTTTCATATCACCTTCATTGAAAAGTACTCCTCCAAAATAATTATGGACTTTGAGACTTTTGCATGAGTTATACTCTAAATCAATGATTTTCAACCGGTGTGCCACAAGAATTTTTAAAGCATGCAATACATGACTATGTAGTTAGGGGTTCTGACAGCTTTTCCTTACATTGTCAAATAAAAGAATGATAACAGCCAAAATGATGATAGCCTTCCATGTGAGTGAATCAAAATTATATTTATATATATTTTGTCAGACAGGCAATAGATACATTTTTTGATGTTTCACAGATTTTTCATAATTAATTTATGTGTGCCATGAGTTGAAAAAGGTATAAAATCACTATTCTAAGTAGATATTTATGAAAGCAACATATAAAGGAATAATAAGCTTTCCATATTTACAATATTTTTAATGACAAAACTTTTTGAAATGTTCCTCTCTAATGAATTTTGGCCATAAAACAAACAGCATCTAATCACCTAAATAGCTCTAAAACAGGAGAAAAGCCATTAACACACCCAAAATGTATGCTGCCTGGATTTTCTGGTATCCCTAGAAAAATGTGACTTGAAAAAATATCTATATTTTATAGTAATTAGATATATAATTTAATATATATATATATATATATATATATATATATATATATATATTCTTCTGGAAGAGTGTCTCAGAAGATTGCAATATATCTATATCTATATATATCTATATATCTATATATATATATATCCTAAATATATATATATATATACATATCCTAAATATATATGTCCTAAATATATATATCCTCAAAAGAGTAATCATTAAATATTTCTTTTTACCAAATTTATATTGAAATGCTAACTACAGTACAGGAGCTTCTCATAATACCTAAGAATTTGGAATACACTATACACTTTGGGGAAGAAAGACTGGTGAGCTCTAAATCAATCAAGTAATCAAAAATGGGGTTTTTCCCACACCAACAAGTGATTACAGGACACCAGCTGGCTCAGTCATTTGCTACTTTTTGTGTTATAATATGTACCACAAAAATGTTAAGTGTTCAGTTGCTGATTTATATAAAATATTATCAGGTCACCTTTATCATTTTTAATTTATAAAATAAGAAACATACACTTTATATAAGCTAAATTTCTCCTAAGTCACATAATCAGCATGTGTTAGAAGGATATAATACATCCTGATTCACTCTAAAACTTCAGCATTGTTCCTCTACCATATGTAATCAAAATAAAGGGACAACTGATGGTAATGTTTTTCCCAGGTCTTATCCTGAATGATTCTCATAGGACATTGGGAAGCAATAAGGACATATGTTCTTACTTATTGTTTTATAAATGTGGTGTTATGGATTAAGATGGTTTATAGAAAATCCATAAAATAATCCTAAAATCTTTCTATTCCAACATCTCAGTTGATTTCATTGTGATGGTCATTGTGAAACTAGTGGTAAGCATTTTATTTCTGAATGAATTATTCTTAACCCCAGAGGACACATTTGCACCACTTCCTTTTCCAAAGTTGGTACCAGTTGACTGGTGCAATGACACATCCTAGAGGATGGTTAAGGAAAAACTCAAGAGCATCCTGACCTAACCTTACAAGTGGCTTGTTCCAAGTGGCAGGACTACACTGATTTACCTGTCAACACGAGACAGTCCAGAGAAGTCTCTAACTTTTCTTCAGAGGCACCACACCGTCAGCCTCTGCTGCATGTTCTCAGTCTATTTTCAGCACAGCCGAGTCTCAAGAATCCACAGTAACTTTAAATATTTATTCCTCGTCTCTATGAAGCTTTTCCTCATACCAGGATGCTGCAGTCTCCTCATTATTGCCTCTCATTTCTTTGGCTAGTTGCTAATACATGAGTTGTTAATGCCTCCAGATTAATTGTGTTGTGTTGAATCAAAGCCAGGAACTAGTTTTTGAACCATTCCCTGTATGGAAGGCTCATGCAGGTTTTATAGTCCCACTTGGGGGGAAGCCCCAGGGGCTCAAACTCTGAAACAGATGCTTCTTCACCTTCTGGGAAGTGTGATACCTGCGGGAGAACACATTTTCTCTATCCCATGACATCAGTTGGTAATGAAATTTGATGTGAGTGAGATTAAAGGAGATTTTTAAAGAAACAGGTTATTTACACAAGTGCCTCTGACCCCACTAGTTAGTTAAAATTAGTTCAATTAAACCTAGTTCAGTTAAAATGAAGGTTGTAGTCATATAGGGGACTTAGCTAAGAAGGCAACACAGAAAGAAAGTAGTAAACTAGATTCCTGTGATACTGTCAGACTTAACATGCATGGTTCTCTCTTTCTGTGTATAAAATAATCATGTATATTCAGATATATGTAGTTCTATACACATATGTAAACACATTCATTCACACATATATGCATATAAATATACACACATACATACTCATAAAAATTATTGCACCTATACAAAGCATGGTGATATAATATATATACACAAAATAGATATACACACCTATATGTATTTGTGTATGTGTGTGATTATAAAAATTTGATGTTCAGTAAATATTTATTTAATGCCTAATATGTACCTGAGTATATGTTAAATGCTTTGGAAAACAGCCCCCAATTTGGTTACTGTTATAATCCATTTTAGTTAAGGGTTTTTGAGAAACTAATGATAATGGTCCATGAAAGGAGATAATTCTTTCATACCATAACCCTTGATTTATGTAGTTTCTTGGTTTTACTCTCCTCCTGCGTCTCTTACCCTCTGGTGACCAGAGGTCTTACAGGTGCTTTCTGCTGCCCATGCATAATTGTCCCCTTTGGTGGCTTTGAAGCCAGTGGCCTAAGCTCAGATTTACACAAATTAATTTTGGTTTAGCATCAAGGCCCAACCCAGAACTTTCTTTTACTTCAAAAAAATTCAGTCAAACTGGATCATACACTTACATGTAAAATTCAAAACTAAAAAACAAAAATACAACATAGGAGAAAAAGTAAATGAACTTGGGATTAGCAATGCTATTTATTTATTTATTTATTTGAGAGAGAGAGAGAGAGAGAGAGAGAGAGAGAGAGAGAGAGAAATGGAGATAATGAGAGAGGGAGAGAGAAACAGTAATTTATTGCTCCACTTATTTTATTCACGCATGGGTTGTTTCCTTTATGTGCCCTGACTGGGGATCGAACCTGAAACCTTGGCTTATCCAGAGGATACTCTAACCAACTGAGCCACTCAGTCAGGGTGGCAATGATTTTTTTAATACAACACCAAATACATTACATGAGAAAAAAATAATGATAAGTGGGACTTCATTAACATCTGCTTTGTGCAAGAAACTATTGAAAGGATATGATGATTAGTCACACTCTGGGAGAAAATATTTACAAGGACATATCTGATAAACAACCCATAAAAATATAAAAATCTTTTAAATACAACAAAATAAAGAACCCACTTTAACAAGCAAACGATCTAAACAAACAACTCACCAAAGAAGACATACAGATGGCAAATAACATATGAAAATATGCTCAGTACCATATTTTATTAGAGAATTGCAAATTAAAACAACAGTGAGATACCACAACACCTCTATCAGGATTATCCAAGACAATGTCAACACCAAATACGGACGAGGATGTGGAACAACAGGAAATCTCATTCATTGCTTGTGGGAATGCAGAATCATACAGCTACTTTGAAGGACAGTTTGACAGTTTCTTACAAAACTAAACAAACTCTTACTATACAACCCAGCAATCACTCTCCTTGATACCCAAAGTGTTAAAAACTAGTGCCCACACGAAAATCTGCACATGAATGTGTATAGCAGCTTTATTCGTAATTACCAAAACTTGAAAGCAACCAAGGTGTCCTTGGATGTACTGCAGTATAGCCAGATAATAAAATATTATTCAGCCCTAAAAATAAATGTGCTATCAAGTAATGAAAAGATATAAAGGAATCTTAAATGCATGTTATTAAATAAAAGAAGTTAATCTGAAAAGACTACATACTGTTTGTTTTCCAACTTAGTGACATTCCAGAAAAGCCAAAACTATGGAGACAGAAAAAGAAATCAGTGGTTTCAGGGACTGGGGGGAAGAAATAATGAATAGATGTAGCACAGAAGATTTTTACTGCAATGAACCTCTTCTGTATGACACTACAATATGTTATGATATATTTGTCAAAACCCACAGAATGTACAATACCAAGAATTAACCC
Source organism: Myotis lucifugus (assembly GCF_000147115.1). Taxonomy (NCBI): domain Eukaryota; kingdom Metazoa; phylum Chordata; class Mammalia; order Chiroptera; family Vespertilionidae; genus Myotis; species Myotis lucifugus. Next base: position 2,251,924 of record NW_005871186.1, read on the forward strand.
TAAGTAAACTATGGACTTTGAGTGATATTGATGTACCAACATAGATTGATTGTAACAAATGTGACATCTTCCATTTTCATGTGGGATGTTGATAGCAGGGGAGGCAGTGTATGTGGGGTCAAAGAGTATACAGGAACTCTGTATCTTCTTCTCAACTTTACTATGAGCCTAAAACTGTTCAAAAAATAAAGTTCATGTAAGTAAATGCATACATAGATATATACATACTTACATAGATAATTAAAAATTTTACAGAATGAATGGAATGTTTAGTAAAAGAGAATATGTTGAATAAGTTTTAATATATCTATATCATGTAATAGTTTTTGAAAGTGAATAAAGATTGGATGTTGGAGTTATCCTTAACATTTTCAAAATTATAAAGTAAAATTTAAGTGTAGAGTACATAAGTTCATTTAAATATATATTTCAGTTTCTAAAAATTTCAAAACCACTTACATTTGCCTGATCCTAAGATTTCCTTTCAAATACAAGTAAAGGAAGGATGAAAGGTATAAAAAGATAGACAACTTGGTCACACTGGTGAACCTGAGAGAGATCTTTGATAGTATATAAGGAATGGAAGAAGCAAATAAAAGTTAGGTAAGTATCTAGTGTCAAAAAGTAAATATGAACTGTCCACATTATGGAAAATTATATAATTCATATATACTCAAACCATAGTTTCATGAAAAGAAGACTACAAAATTCCCACTGTGATTTTGGTAAGTATATTCAATTTACATTAAAAAAAATTTTCCTTTACCTTTTCAGTGCTGTTCAAATTTTACAAAAACAAAATAAAAATTCAACAGCATAATCAGAGAAAATTTATAGTCACTGTCATTATGAATAAATTGAGATGCTCTATATCATATAAAGCCAAGTTAATAACAGATGCTGCAGAAGGTGGGGAGCGAATTGGAGGAGGCGGTTATAAGATAAATAAGTTCTAGGGATATAATGTATAACATGAAGACTATAGTTAACATTGCTGCATGGTATATCTGAAAGCTGTTACAAGAGTAGATCATAAAAATAAATTATTTCTCATCACAAGGAGAAATTACTTTTATTTTTTATTATTATCTATAGAGACTAACTAAACCTTTTGTGGTGATCGTTTCACAATCATGTAAATCAAACTATCATGCTGTACACCTTAACTCACACAGTGATGTATGTGGATTATTTCTTAATATAACTGAAAAAAAAATAACATGCTGCATTTATCTGCAAAAGTAATCCTAGTTGTTCTTACAAAGTTTGGAAAAGAAAACTTATAATAGGTTTGTGTTCTGGTGAAGGATGTAGTTCTCCTGTTTTACAAAAGAATCTACTCCCCTGGAGGTCTAGGAGAGCTTTGACAATCCCCAAGGGGCAGTTTGTCACTCTACTGCTTCTCAGAAGGGAGAATAAAGTTTTTCATATATTGTTCCTATATGTGTTTCCTTATGAGCATTCTGAATTGGGAACTTTGTCTTACAGTTATTTCAGTAGTAATGTTAGACTTGGAGAACAAAAACATGTTTGTGGTTTTATGTTTACTTTTATGTAAGTATTTGGTATGTGAATTACACAATTTTAATAAAACCATAGCTTTCATTATATCTAATTTGAGCTTTCAACTTCATGTTACAGAATGCTTCTTTAAAGATATTTCAATGAAAAGCATTATAAAAATATACAGATTTGTATGTCAATTTATACTTCAGAAATCCATGTATTTGTCATATTTATTTTTTAAAAACTTCTTAATTGTCTGAATGACTAAACGGTATTTAAAATGTCTGGTACTTTTGTCCAAAATTTTATCTATTGGAAACTGTCAGCCATCCATGTTAAGAGTTCATAAGAAAGTAATTTAAAATTTTTTTAAAAATATATTTTATTGATTTTTTACAGAGAGGAAGGGAGAGAGATAGAGAGCCAGAAACATCGATGAGAGAGAAACATCGATCAGCTGCCTCCTGCACATCTCCACTGGGGATGTGCCCGCAACCCAGGTACATGCCCTTGACCGGAATCGAACCTGGGACCCTTCAGTCCGCAGGCCGACGCTCCATCCACTGAGCCAAACCGGCTTCGGCTGTAATTTAAAATTTTATATTACTATGGTGTTTGTGTGTACCATATTTCTAAATATTCAGTATTAAGTTGATACTTTTTTTAAAAAGTATCTTTAAAAAAAGTGACTTTATTGCAGAATATTCTTGTTGGATGGGAAAGCTTATGCAGATTTCCATCTGACCACTATAACTTTCCATTTCTTTTTCTTTTCTTTTGTTTTATATTTTTTCCAAACTAAGATTTATTAAGACATATGCTATTATTAAGACAAAACATCTCCTAAAGTCTAGCTGTGGCACATACTAAGTCAGTGATGGTGAACCTTTTGAGCTCGCCGTGTCAGCATTTTGAAAAACCCTAACTTAACTCTGGTGCTGTGTCACATATAGAAATTTTTTGATATTTGCAACCATAGTAAAACAAAGATTTATATTTTTGATATTTATTTTATACATTTAAATGCCATTTAACAAAAAAAAATCAATCCAAAAAATGAGTTCGCGTGTCACCTCTGACACGCGTGTCATAGGTTCGCCATCACTGTACTAAGTTATATAAAACCTCTACATTACTTAGAAAACTCAAAGACTTCGTTACAAGCTAAAGTATTTTTAAACACCAAAGAATATTTGATAATCTAAGTCTCAATCATAGTCCCAATTTCTTTAAAATGAAAAGAGATTTAAAATTTTCAGATACATACTTTGCCCATGATTATTATTCTACTTTTAGTTCTTAGATCATTAACTGTTACAAGCAAGAAAAAAAATGCTGTCTCTCTATAAATTTGTACTGACACCTATATATCAGTTATTTAAGGTCAACGTACATATCTTAGCTAGTAAATAATAGAATGAGCAAGCACTTGCCATTAATATATATTCTAGGTTTGATTCTAGGTTTCTAGGTACTGGGCAGACATGAATTAAGAAATGACCCTATACTGAATATAGACATGTCTTTCACAAAATAGCACACAATTGCCAGGACTACTTTATTTCATATATTAACCATAGTCTTTAAAATAAATATGACACAATTTTTACCTGGAAAGTTTCTGTCTTCTCAGATAATATAGATTTACTTGAATATAAACAAGACCACAGTTCCATGGTAACACCTGTCTTGCTGATTAATTTTTAAAAAATCTTACAAACTCAAACATACATATTTGTGAGTACTTTTAGAATACTTTCCCGAATAATTTTGGTTTTAACACCATAGATGATAGGATTCATCATAGGAGGAATCAGAAGATAAATGTTGGCTATAAGGATGTGGATGTGTGGAGCTATGTTATGACCAAATCTGTGGGTGATAAAGGAGAAAAAGGCAGGTATATAAAACACTAAGATGACCCAAACATGTGAGCCACATGTGCTCAAGGTCTTGAGTCTGGCCTCCTTTGATGGAAGACGAAACACAGCATGAAAAATGAGAATGTAAGAGCAGATTATCATTATGAAGTCCAGCCCACCAGTAAGGAAGGCAAGAATTAAGCCATATAATCTGTGGACCCTAGTATTAGCACAGGCTAGTTTGATCAGGGCCATAAATTCACAGTAGGTGTGGGCAATGATGTTGGTTTTGCAATAGGGAAGCCTCATCAGTAAGAAAGGATGTGGAGTCAGCAGGATAACGCCACGTAGGACAATGGCCAGACTCAAAGCCATGATCACTCCATGTGTCAGGATGGTGGAATGCCTCAGAGGGTTGCAGATGGCCACATATCGGTCAAAGGCCATAGCCAACAGGAATCCCGACTCCATGGTGGACAAAGAGTGGATGAAAAATATCTGGATGAGGCAGGCTTTAAAGTTGATTTCTCTGTCATCGAACCAGAAGAGACTGAGAATCTTGGGAACCACAGTGGTGCAAAGCATCAGGTCATTCACAGAGAGCATGCAGAGGAAGAGATACATGGGTTCATGAAGACTGGGCTGTGTCTTGATGATGAATACAAGGACACAATTTCCCATCACAGCCAGGAGATAGACCAGGCAAAAAGGGATGGAGATCCAGACATGAGCAGCCTCCAGCCCTGGGATTCCAAGGAGGAGGAAAGTAGCTGGGTGGACATTGGTTCTATTTGGAAATAACATTTCAGAGTCGCTAAACCTGCTCTAGCCTAAGTGTTGTGAAATTATTTTCAGTAGATTGAGCAAAACATATATTCTCTGTTTATACCTAAAATATGTGATACCTATTCTGACAATCAGTGGTAGGAAATTTTGCACCTGTTTCAAGTATGTGGTGAAGAGATGTGGAATTAGCCAGTAATATTTGCTTTAAACTCAAAATCCAAAAGATAAAAGAAAGAGTAGACTCTGTCTTAGGGAAAAGAAAGAGCAGGTCATATATCTCATTTCTGCTCCACTATATAAATTCCACCTAGTAAGTGCTGCAAATATAACATGTGCTTATTTAAATGGCTTATAATTTTATTAAACATATAAATTAATAAGAACAAAAGAGGCTGATTTTCAAATGAGAATTAGAAAGTTATTGCTCCAATTATGTCTCTAAAGCATATTTTCACCTATGAGGCCCATTTATTTAACTTCATTAGAAAATTATTTATATATAAGCCCATCATAATATAAAGCGCATTGCTATTTTAGGTTAAAAACACTTATTAAACCTAGTATAAGTCAATTTATGTGAATATGATCAGATTGATAAGCAAAGACAAATTTGAATATATGGACCATTTAAAGAGAGCATGATTTTTAGTTTTACTTGATCTCTATGTTACTATCACATTATAAAGTATAAACTAAGCATCCAGCCATATTTCCCAGACACATCTCCATAGTGGTGTCCTAATGTGCACTATCTCAGTATGACTAATTTCATTCATCATTATTCTGTCTTAAATATCTTTACATCTCCAAAATATTTTGTTCAGCTGTTTATACTAGTAAGTCCATAACAAGTTACTGAATGGCTGCCTTTCTTTTACCCACCCTGTGTCGGATACCCTGTAAATGGCCTTACAAGTAGCCACTAAAATATTCAAGGCTGGCCCTGCAAGAGAAGTGTCTGAGCCTGTTTCAGCCCTATGGCTGGAGTCCATTTGTTGCTCATTATCTATGCTGCATAGAGTGTTGAATATTTTTAGTTCCTCTCCTGTTTTTCTTTCCACTAGCAATGCTGCTGTCTCATGTAGTCCTGCTACCTCTTCATCTGGCTGGTCTTTTTGCCTGGGTTGCACACTTCTCTCAGAAGGCTATAAGACAAATCAGCTGCCTCCCACTTCTTCCTCCGGTGCCTACAGGTCTTTCAAGAGGGTTATACAAAATGAATGCCTCATGTGAATGCCTGTCAATGGTCATAAATGAGAGTACCTTTTTTTGTTGAGGATTCTCACTGATTGGGCAGATGATGGTCCTTTGAGGGTTTTGCAGCCACCAGAGGACTAGCCTCAGGAACTAATAATTAAAAAGTCCCTGGGAAGGCATTAGGGTCATAATGGTGATTATTTACTTGTATTTTGGTGAGAGTAAACATATACTGATTATATAGGCAAAAAGTTCTCTTTGCAGCATGAAACTGATTTAGCTTTCCATAGTCCCACATTTTTCAACAGTAGAATTGTGAGTCAGTATGGTTTAGAGCAGTGATTTTTTAACATTTTTCATTTCATGACACACATAAACAAATGACAAAAACATATTTTTTTACTAACCAGACAAAAATAGGTGTGATTGCGATTGATTTGCAAAAAATAAAAATAAAAATAATTACCTACCCTTTTTGATCAAAAGTGATTTTTTAAAAAAATCAGGTGTCTCTATTTATACATTGGGATATCAGGTACCAAATATCAACAAATCAGACACAACTTTCTTCTGCAAAGTGACCAATAAGAGACATCTCTATTTTATGATCTATGTATTTATGGTTCAAGACAGGGTATTCACACCAGAAGGCTATTGTTGTGTTGGCTCTTGTCATTTTTTATTTGACATTCTTAAGGAAAAGAGGTCAGTTCCCTGACTAAATAGTCAGGTATTGCATATTTTAAAAATTCTTGCAGCACACTGGTTGAAAATTACTGGTTTAGAGCAATGCTAATAAAATATTATCCATGCAATACCTGCCTCAAAATCACCTGATTGATCGTATTTCCCCCCAGATATTTTCTAAAATTTCATATTTCTAGATATTGTCTATTATATCAATTATCTGATATTATTTTCTTTAAAAGGTGGATAATAATATCTACTTTTCAGGAGTAGATTATTGTGTAACTGCCTACTTGTACTTCTTAATCCCGTTGAAATAAGTGGGAAATTATTTACACAGACAGAGCTCACTGCGCCAAGTGTCCTGACAGACTTAATCTGACCACACAAAAGGAGCAGAGACTCCATCACTGTTGCAGGTCTTAAGCCTGCTACCTGCTACCTACTTTTCTTCCTCCCCTGAGGAACAAATTGAGACTTGCATTTGATACTTCAGAGAATATAATGGGAAATTTTGGAATTTTATTTGAGAGTTAAATTTCTTTTTCTTTATCTTTTCTAAAAAATGAAAACTGTGCCCTGTCTGTGTGGCTCAGTAGTTGAGCACTGACCCATGAACCAAGAGGTCACTGGTTCCATTCCTGCTCAGGGCACATGCCCAGGTTGTGGGCTTGATCCTCAGTAGCGGGTGTGCAGGAGGCAGCCAATTGATGTTGCTTCTCTCTCATAGAGGTTTCTATCTCCCTATCCATCTCCCTTACTCTCTCTCTAAAAATCAATAAAAACATTCTAAAAAACTGAAACCTGCCCTTTTAACATCTACTTAAAGATATAATGAACAACATAAACTGATGAACAAAAGATAGATCTAGAGACATAGAATCATAGAACAGACTTGTCAAACCTCAGAGGGAAGGCAGGGGAGGGTGGGTGGAGTTAGGGGGTTATTGAGGGGGTAAGACATCAACCAAACAACTTGTATGCATATAAGCATAACCAATGGACACAGACAATAGGGTGGGGGGTGGGATGAAGGCTGGGGCTGGGAGGCAGGGGCAGGCTGGGAGAGAACAATGGAGGAAAGGGGGACATATGTAATACTTTCAACAATCTATATATATAAAGAGCCAGGGTCTGTAACATCCAAAACGACCAAAGGCTCAACCGAACACTGGAAGTTAGTTCTGCAGTAAGTGCTGTGGGCGCCGCAGTGACCCAGCACTGACTGCCGAGGGGGCTGTGGATCAGGCCCCGAGAGAGGCCCAGAGAGAGAAGCAGTGTCTGATCCGCAGCCCCATGGCAGTCAGTGATGGGTCTCTGCGGTGGAAGTCAGCACTGATTGCTGCTGCTGTGGGCGCGGCTACACAGCACTGACTGCTGAGGGGGCTGTGGATCAGGCCCAGAGAGAGGCCTGGAGAGAGAAGCAGGGTCTAATCTGCAGCCTTGGTGGCAGCTGTTGATCAGCTCTTGCTTCTCTTTCTCTCTGGGCCTCACCAGCAGCCTTGCTGATCAGCCCCGCTTCTCTGATCAGCCCGGAAATAGGCCCAGAGACTCTGACTGGCATAGAAACTGACCAATCAGAACCAAATCTGGGTGAAGTGCGAGGAGCTAATGGCTGCCTAGGAGGCGGAGCTTTTGACTCTGACTGGCATAGAAACTGACCAATCAGAACCTAATCTGAGTGAACTACAAAGGCAGACCTAAGGTGGGGGCTGAGGAGGAGTTTTAAGGGCAACAGCTGTTTGGTGTAAGGAGTTAGAAAGCGGTTCAATTTTTTAATGACCGGTTTCGAACTATAGTGCATATGGCTGGTTATTAGTCCAGATATAGGATATGTGTTTTTGTCTGCCAAGAGCATCTCCTCCTGCTGAAAAGGATTTTCCCCTCCTTTTAAGCAATCCTATCCTATATAATCTATCTATACTAATAAAAGGGTAATATGCTAATTAGACCAGGTTGACTGGCCATTTTCCGGATGTCCGACTTCCTTCTGGACAAAGCCATGGTGGTGGGGGCCGAGGTAGAGGCAGTTAGGGGCGATCAGGCTGGCAGGGGAGGGTAGTTGGGGGCAAGATTAGGCCGGTAGGGGAGGGCAATTGGGGGTGAGATCAGGCCAGCAGGGGAGGGCAGTTAAGTGCAATCAGGCAGGTAGAGGCAATTAGGGCCGATCAGGTCACCAGGGGAGATCAGGCCGAAAGGGGAGGACAGTTAGGGGCGATCAGGCAGAGGAGTTAGGGGCAATCAGGCAGGCAAGCAGAGGGCACTTAGGTGCGATAGGCAGGCAGGCAAGTGAGCGGTTAGGAGCCAGTGGTCCCAGATTGCGAGAGGAATGTTCGGCTATTGGTTTAGGACATCCCACAAGGGTCCCTGATTGGAGAGGGTGCAGGCTGGGCTGAGGGACAGCCCCCTTCCCCCGCATGAATTTCGTGCACCGGGCCTCTAGTAAAGAATAATAATTTTTTTAAAAAAGATATGCTGCTTCCTTTTGGAGCTATACAGAAAAAGGTATATCTACTTCTTATCATGGTCCTTTAAAAATGTGAAAACATCTATAAATGTCCTTAGGCTATTCTGTGTTTTTATTTTAAAGAGATGATGTGTATATCCCTAACCATCTCCTTTTCCTTGATATTTTCCAATTTTTTCATGTTCTTAAAAGAAGGGTGCTTTAGCAGAATATGATGGATCACAGACAGGGAAGCAATTTACATTCCTGTGATCCTGACTTGAGATATGTTGCTTCACAAAAATTGTAGAGACTTTCTCCAACATTTATTATCATATCGGAAGTCTTTGTGATATACCTATGGTAAATATTTCCAACTGTCTTATCCTAGAACATAGTTGCTGAATGATTTCACCTTAATCATGAGAGGTAGGTATAAAACTGGTAAATATTAAACTGCTTTATGAGGGTGATTCTAAAAAGCCCTAATGCTTTTAATAGGAAATACAGGTTATAATAATAGAGGAAAACATTGTCATTTACACCTGAGAGCTAATTTTTTATTGCATCTTGAATTTCATGGCCTATATACAGAGAAAATAAAATCAAAACAAGAATTTGTCAGTAAACTGCAACTCAAAATAGGCATTGTTGTGTGCCTAGAAGATTCGTGGTGTAATTATTTGTAATCCATGTTAGACTTAGACTAAAAGAGACCTTACAGTTAACACATACATGCAATTGCAGTTAAATTTCTTAACAGTATCATTCCTCAGTTTAATCAGAAATCAGGTATTAAGGTCAGAACTATTTCTAAAATTATTTTTCTTAATCCTAGAAGCTATCCAATGTAGTCTTAATCCAAATACACAAAGAAAAGTCAAATGTCTAGTCACCCAGAGAACATGGCATTTCAACTACTTCAGCTAACTCCATGGGTTTTTTGTTTGTTTTTTTTTTTTTGGTTTGTTATTGAATGATTCAGACTCAGATTTGTAATTTAATGTTTTCATTGTATTATCATAAATTCCCACATGAACACACTTTTTTTTTAAAAGAAAGCTTAATTTCACAACATATTTGGCATTCTCTTACTAACTTTACTCTCTATTTTCAATCATAATAAAAACAATAAGAGTAGACAATATTTATGATATGTTTACTATGAATCAGATATTCTGATTAGTGCTGTAATTGTATCAGTGGTTCCTAACAGAGTTGATGAACTTTAAGGAGCATTTTAGAAATTTCTTGGTGTGGTTTTGTCATTGTCACAGTTTGAGAAGCACTATTAAATTTAGTAAATGTAAACCAGAGAGAATCCTCATGCAATACATAATTCCTCCATACTTACAACCCTCCACAAATGTTCTGTATCTGAGAGAAATTTCAGATATGCAACTGAACATTGTGTAGTTAAAAAATACTTTGTATTATGCTAAGGGAAATAAGCCAGTCAGAGAAAAACAAAAACCATGTGATTTCACTCATATGTGGAATCTAATGAACAAACTGAACTAACAAGCAAAATAGAGACAGATTCATAGATTGAGAGTGGGCTGACAGCTCTGAGAGATGGGCAGGCAGAGGGAATGGGGGGATTGAGCAACAAAAGGGGGGAAAAAAGAATAAAACCAGAGTGTAGAGATTGTGGTGGGGAGGGGAGTGGGTGAGGTGGAAGAGGGACTAAGGGGATAAATGGTGGTAGGAAAAATAAAATAAATACTATAATGTTCTGAATGTATAATTTTACCTTGCTTTGTATTTATTGTTCTGAATGTAGTTTTTTAAAAAACTTTGCTATACTAGTTATCATAAATTATCTTTTCATGGTTTTAAAATGAAAACATGAACTTGATATTCTAGAACAGTGGTTGGCAAACTGGCTCGGCAAACCGCGGCTCGTGAGCCACATGCGGCTCTTTGGCCCCTTGAGTGTGGCTCTTCCACAGAATACAGGCTCTTCCACAAAATACTGACCTCTGTGCATGGGCCACGAAGTTTCAATCGCACTGTATGTGCGCGCCTGCACGTGGTATTTTGTGGAAGAGCCACACTCAAGGGGGCAAAGAGCCGCATGTGGCTTCTATAATTGCTACTGATCACTGAAGTCAATATACTTACCAATCTTTACTATCCAATATTAATCCAAAATTTAGATGAAAAGTTTTCTACTTCAAGGCAATGCTGATTCATTTTCAATATTTCCTGTATAATAAAACTCTCATCTTTGTTGGTGATTTGGGGAATCACAAACCTTGCAAAGTCAAACACTTTTGACTGCTAACAATTTAAAGAATCCCTCCCTGATTCGTTTGGTTTTAACACCATAAATAATAGGATTCATCATAGGTGGAATGAGAAGATATATATTGGCTATAAAAATATGGATATGTGGAGCAATGTGGTGACCAAATCTATGAGTGAGAAAAGAGAAAAAGGCTGGTGTATAAAACACCAAGATGACCCATACATGGGAGACACAGGTACTTAAGGTCTTCAGGCGGGCAGCTTTGGATGGAAGATTAAAGACAGTGAAGAGAATAAGGACATAGGAACAGATGATCAATATGAAATCCAATCCCCCTGTCAGGAATGCCACAATTAGGCTGTAGGCTCTCCGAATCTTGGTCTCAGTGCAAACCAGCTTTATCAGGGCCATAAACTCACAATAAGTATGGGAGATGACATTAGTTTTGCAGTAGGAAAGCCACCTCAGCAGGAAGGGGTGTGGACTGAGGAGGACAGCGCCTCTGAAGACAATGAACATACCCAAGCCTACAATCACTGTAGGTGTTAAGATAGTGGAATGTTTTAGTGGGTGGCAGATGGCTACATATCGGTCAAAGGCCATGGCCAAGATAAATCCAGATTCCATAGTAGACAGAGAATGGATAAGATACATTTGTGTGAGGCAGGCTTCAAAGTAGATCTCTCTGTCATTGAACCAGAAGAGACTGAGTATCTTGGGAAGTGTAGAAGAAGTAAGCATCAGATCAGCCACTGAGAGCATGCAAAGAAAGAAGTACATAGGTTCATGCAGTTTGTGGTCTGTCTTGACAATTAATAAAAGGGCAACATTTCCCATCAGTGACAGTAGGTAGACCAGGCAGAAAGGAATGGAAATCCATTTGTGGGCAGCCTCCAATCCTGGAATTCCAAGCAGTAGGAAGATGGTTGGTTGAAGACTGGTCCTGTTAAAACCTGCCATTATCCAAACAATGGATATTCCATGATCCTGTCCAAATTAAACATCACAACGATTTTAAATATATAAAGACCATCATTTTACTGTTATGGCTGGGGAAAGATCTTAACATCCAATAACATGCAACTGGCTATTGAATAATTTCTTCCGTAATAAATTGTCTCAATGCATCAATACACAGGGCTCTGATTTTTGGGTAAGAAAAGTAGTAGAAAGGAATTCTCTATCCCTCTTTTCCTTCTCTCTTTCTCTCTCCTCTACTTTTTCTTTTTTTTTCAGAAATTATTTTCCAGTTGGCAAAATACATTTTAGCAATATTATGTAGTTTTTAGATGTAGTGTTGATATATTCCTGAATAACAAAATAGAATTTCCTACCACCTTAAACAGTCAAAAAATAAAAGCCTAATCATCATGAAGGAGATCAACAATTTGTATTTTTAACTCCTGCTACCACTTCGCAAAGATTGCCCTTACAGATATAAGGAGAAAGCATATGTTGGGAATACTAAAGAAAAATTGGTTCAATAAAGAAGTTAGGCCAAACTGATCTTATATTGGAAGATGAATAATTGAATTAATAAAAGAAGGAGCCTTATCTTCATAAAATTAGCCGAACAGAATGGTATGAAATCACTTTGCGAAGATAATCCAATATAGAAAATGACTAAGTCTGAAAAGTGTGGGTGTTCAGGTTACTAGATATTTGTCCTCTTTTTAAAATGATCAATTAAATTCTTCCAGAAGGTACATAATATATTATTCACTCATACAATGCACTTGATGCTGATTTTTGCTTCCCAAGTAAACTTAGGTATATTTTAAACTTAGATATATTACCATAGGTATATCACAAATACAACTTAAATACAACTCTTGGCTCAAGTTAGCAGGTTATCAGAAGTGTGTATTGGGATATACTGTTTTGGAAAGGTATCCTAACAATCCTAAATTTTAAATTGATAAATCATTACTTTGGTTCAAATATTTGTATATAACAAGCTTATATAATATTAGGCATACATTGAGTCTGAATAGAACAAAATTTAATAAAAACAAATATGGTTTTGAGTAAATGTAGTTCAAGACTAAATTCTAAGGCTAGCTTAACAAAAATTATGAACAACACATACATCTCAGCTTAAATATTAAATTAATCTGCTTCTACCTTATTTTTTGTCAAGCCAAGAAATTGTGCCATCTTTCAGACAATCACAAAGGCCAAATCTTCAATGCTGTGACTGGACCTAGGACCTCCAGCCTAGGCTCCACCATTCCCTTATCAGTGAGTTGTCCCTTCTCATCTTATTCACAGCTCCTCTATCTATACTCTGGTTAACTAGATGGTCTCACTACTCAGCTTGAGGCTCTACATAATATTGGATATAATTACAACAGGGTGCATTACACTTCTCATCCTGGGGGAGCAGAGGCCTGCAAGGAATATCCTATGTATAGACTCTTATGAGAATGCTATTTGATTGTAGGCAGTTTCACTAATCTCAGTCTCAAAAGGCACAATTTGGTCTCTTGGACTCAGTCTTATGGTGTCCATGCCACTTGAATTCTGAGCTTAGACATCAATAGGAGATAGTATCTGGACTCCAGGTCTTGTGAGATCATTGGTTTATTGTACCCATGGGTTTAAGCACTAAATGGTTTCTTACAACACATGTAATGAGAGCTAGGAGTGGAGGATATTTTGGAGCAATGAATTTATGAATAATCACGGTGATTATATTAATCTTTACATGCCTCTAGATATTCTTAAATAATTCACCTGAATCAGTTTTAGTTCTGAAAATCAACTGAAGATCCAGGATATTTTATACTATGTTTCTATTCTTGATTTCCCCGGAAATTTATTTGTTTGATTGAATACAGTGTATGCATTATCCCCATGTATAAAAGCATTATTTGTGTTTTAGTTGGCATGCTTATACAATGATTTGCATATATTTTGCTACACACATGTTCCTTCTCATTCTCTTCTGCTCTGTATTTCAGGAAAAGTGAACATTATGGGCTATGTTTCTCAGGATCATAGATCATCTTTCTTTAGACAGGGTTTGTTCAATGTACTAGGACAATTCTCTCTATTTCTCTATTTCTTCAACTGCATCTATTCCATGGCTCCAGATTTTGCCAGAGGGTACTTCCAGGGTTTCAGCTTCTAGTGAGAGACTCGTATTTCTGAGATGTGATTTTACTAGTGGTGCCTCTGTGTGTTGCTGGATAGAGTTGTTGTGGATTTTTGTGGTTTCTAATTTCTGGAAATCTTCACTGTCAAATGTTGGGTTATCTGAAGTTCTATAATTTGTGTAAATAATGAACTGTATTAAAGATGCTCTGTAATAAATAATATTTCCTGGTTTGATTCTGACTAACACAGATGCCACTCATAATAATATAGGGCTAGTTATCTCAGAAACTCATTGAGTTGAAGAAATGATAGAGTGTTGTCCTCCCAGTTATCTCTTTAAAAATATTAGAAAGGGAATGAATAATCAAAAGATACCAACAACCTCAACAGAAAAAAATGTCATACATGAAAAACTCACAACTACTTTGTGATAAACAATGAAATACTGAAAGCTTTTCCTCTACGGTCAGGAGCAAGAAAAGAATGCCCACTTTTACTATTTGTATTCAACATAATACTGAAAATCATAGCCAGAGAAATTAGACAAGAAAAAGAAATAAAAGGCATCCATATTGGAAAAGTAAAATTATATGTTTGCAACTAAAATAACCTTACAAATAGTAAACTATAAAGATCTCTCCCTCTCTCAGTTACAAATAGAAAACTATAAAGATCTCTCCCTCTCTCAGACACACACACACACACACACACTCACACACACACTCTAGACCTAATAAATTATCAAATTACAAGTTACAAAATTATCATGTACAAAAACAGTTGCATATCTCTACACTTTAAATGAGCCACCTGAAAAATAAATTATACAATTTAATTGACAATAATATTTAAAAATAAGAGGCATAATCTGAAGTTAAGATTAAAACTTATACACTGAAAACTACAAAAAATGCTGAAAGAAATTAAACACAAATAAATGGAAATACATATTGTGTTCATGGATTAGAACACTTAATATTGTTAATATGCCAATACTACCTAGACTGATCTTCAGATTCAGTGCAATTTCTATCAATGTTGCAATGACATTTTTTGTAGAAATATAAAAATCCATATGAATTCTCAAGTGATCCTGAATATCCAAAAAAAATCTTGAAAAACATGGAACTTACTAGAAAGCTATAGTAATCTAACTGGGATAAAAACAGATATGTAGACTATTGAATAGAATAAAAGGCCCCAAAATAAACCCTTACAAAGATATTTGAATAATTTCTGCAAAAGTGCCAAGACCATTCGATAAGGGAAAGGTAGTTTTTCAACTAATGGGTTGAAACACTCAGATGTCTACAAACAAAAAAATGAAGTTGGACTTTTATCTTACATAAAAAACCACACACAAAACAAACAAACAAAGAAACAAAACAACCTCAAAATGGATCAAAATCTAAACAGAAGAAGTAAACTCTTAGAAAAAAAAGAAAACTTTTGTGATATTAAATTTCACAAAGATTTTTTTGGATATGACAAAGGCAACAAAAATAAAAATTAATAAACTGGATTTCAACAAAATTAAAAAGTTTTTTGCATCAAAGAACACTATCAACACAGTGAAAAGGTAAGCCAGAGAATCAGAGAAAATATTATATTTGATAGGCAATTAATATCCAGAATATATATTTTAAAAATCTTAAAACTCAACAACAATTTAAAAAATCACTGGATTAAAAAATGGGCAAATAATTTGAATAGGTGTTTATTCAGAAAATATGTTCAAATGACCAATAAACACACAAAAGTATGCTTAACATCACTAATTACTAAGGAAGTGCAAATTAGAACCACAATGAGATACCATTTCAGAATGGTATTATGAAAAGAATAGCTATTATTAAAAATAAGAAAGAAAAATTATTGGTATAGATGTGAAAAAATTGGAAAGAACATTTGTGCATTTCTAGGAGGAATGTAAAGTGATATAGTTGCTACAGAAAAAAGCATGACAGTTACTAAAAAAAATTAAACAGAATTATGTGATCCATCAATTCCACTTTTGTGTATATACCCCAGAGAAGTAAAAACAAGGATTCAGACAGATTGTTGTATGTTCATAGCAGCATTATTCACAATAGCAAAAGGTGGAAACATCACAAGTCCCATCCACAGATGGATGAGTGAATAAAAAAAAAATTCACTTAACATCAAAAAGGAAGGAATTTCTAACACATGTTAAAACATGGGTGAACCTTGAAGATATAATGCGAGGTGACCTTGCCAGTCACAGGAGGACAAATCTTTTGTGATTCTATTTATGTGAGGTACCTAGAATAACTAAATTCATAGAGACAGTAGTAGAATGGCAGTTGTCACAGTATGCAAAGAAGTGGGAATGGGAAATTATTGTTTTATGAATATGAAGTTTCAATTGGGGAAGATAAAAAAAAGCTCTGAAAGTGAATGGTGGGGCTGGTTGCACAACAGTATAAATATACTAATTCCACTGAACTATATACACTTAAAAACAGTTAAAGTGATAAATTTTATGTTATGTATATTTCACCACAATAAAAAGCCACATCAGTGAAATGCTCTTTAGTTACATTCCATACTAATGCTAATAACATGAGTGAAGATATTAGTTAGATAGGTGAATAGAACTTTATGGACTTTTCTTTGTTATTAACATAAAAATACATATTAGCGATGATAAATATCAGTAGAGGCCTTTTTTCAGTTATACACTAAGCTGCTTTTTTTCAGTTATACACTAAGCTGCTTTTGTTCTCAGAAAACAAAAGCTAAAGTTGTTTATTACCACTAGACCTACTCTATAAGAAATACTAAAGGGAGACCTTTATGTTGAAATTAAAGGAAACTAGAGAGTAACTCAAACATATACAAAAATATAAAGTTCTTCAGTAAAGATAAATACATATACAAATAGAAAAACCAGCATTATCATAATTTTGGTTCAAAGCTCCACATCTTATACTTCTACAGAATTCAAAAGACAAAAGCACAAGCAAAATTATAAATCTATGTGAATGGGTACACAGTACATAAAGATGTAATTTGTCACATTAATAACCAAATGTGGGAGTAGAACTCCAAAGGAGTAGAGCTTTTTGTATGTGATTGAAGCTAAGTTGCTATCAATTTTAAATATATTGTTATTAAAGTAGGATGTTATGTGTAATTCCTGTGCTAACCACAAAGAAAATATAAAATATGCACAAAAGGGAATGACAAGGACTCAGAAGGTGTCATTACAAAAATCAACTAAACACAAAGGAATGCAGTATGGGAGGAAATGAAGGGCAAAAATGTTATAAGACATACAGAAAACAAAAATGGCAATAGTAAGTCCTTCCTTATGAGTAATTACTTTAAGTGTAAATGCTTTAAACTCTCTGGTCAAAACACATAGAATGTCAGAATGAATTAAAACACAAGGATGTAGACTTCAGTTTACCAGTTCGGCAAGTGAGAAGTTGGAACTTGACACTTTGCCTTAACGGTAAAAATTTGAACTAATTGAAAAATCAACAACTCTTCTTATATCTGTAAGAAATCAATAAGTGAAGATAGAAAATCACAATTTAACAGAGCAGAAATCTCGATAAGAAACAGTGCCAAGGCGGGAAAGTGAACTGTTATTAACTAATTGCTGGAGGCTTAGTGTAGGCAAGCCTGAGAAATAAACTCTAGGGCAGTGGTTCTCAACCTTCCTAATGCCGTGACCCTTTAATACAGTTCCTCATGTTGTGGTGACCCCCAATTTCATTGTTACAAATTGAACATAATTAAAGCATAGTGATTAATCACAAAAACAATATGTAATTATATATCTTCTTTCCGATGGTCTTAGGCGACCCCTGTGAAAGGGTCATTCGACCCCAAAAGGGGTCGCGACCCACAGGTTGAGAACTGCTGCTCTAGGGGGGACCCAGTCATTGCTGAGTCCTACAATTTTGAGTTTTGTCTCCAGGAGCACACTTTGTCCTCTGAATGATATCACAGAAAAATCTGCTCATGCTTTTGGCAGGGTGAGGGGAAAAAGAACCATTTTGAAAATCACCAGACCATTCTATTCTTCTTCACAAAGTCTACCTGCTAGATTTTTTTAAAAGGAAGAGAGGAGAGAGAGGGAGAGAGAGAGAGAGAATAGAGAAACATCAATTGGTTGCTTTCCATTCACACAGACCAGGTATCCACAACCTGGGTATGTGCCCTGACCAGGAATCAAACCCACCACCTTTTGATGTATAGGATGACACTGCAACCAACTGAGCCACACCAGCCAGGGAACCTACTAGGTAATGATTTACTATACTAAGTAAACTTGATAAAATACACTAAGTCTCACACATGAACTTCTATATTCATTATTTTACTATAGTCTTGACATAAAAAGAGCTGGTTAATGTAAAATATATAAAATTGAAAATAGATCACATATGAACAGTTATCTGAATATGATCAATATGCTATAAGATGCAGTAGAGAATAACACCTTTTTCTATTCAATATATGATGCTGAGTAAATGAAATATTCATATGGGAAAAAATTAACCTTGATTCCAACCTCATACCATGGAGGAGGAGCAGAGTTTTCCAACCCAAAATATACCTCTGTGAAATATTGGTTATTTTAAGCTAGTTATTTTTAAGAAATGAAAGATTCAGGAAAAACCACTGACCTTCCCCTTAACTGCCTGAAAGTATTTAGAGACCTGCTCCAGGAAGGAAGCTGTCATCATAGATAACGATAGTTTAATATGAACTAGTGTGTGATAGATATAGTGAGGAACCTAGAAGGCCCATTTGATCAACATCTTCTCTGTGTCTCATTGTTAGAGATGGTCCAACAAAAACATTTGTCAACATTAGAATGTCAAAATCTGTAGAGAATTTTAATTAATATTCATTTCAAAGAGAGACTATGCCTGGAAGCAAGATCTCAACAGACTTAGAAATATGCTTTGGAGAATAATACCTTGCAGTTTCTTTTATGCATTTGAGGTTCAGGAGGGAACATAAGGAAGAGTGCATGAAGGTGGATGAAAGCAAAGTGGAGATTGGATTACAAACCAGTTAAGAATATGAGGCTCGGGGTCATGCTTTAGTAGGAGGGGTTTGAAAGGAGACATTTCAAAGGAGTGTCAAACTAGATTCACAGAAACAATGAACAAGCCTTGCTTAAGGCAAATATGTCTTTTATTGAAAACGTTATATATTCCATGGTGACTACCCATGGTGATAGGGTGATGGGGATGGGGGTTGAGACACAAGGAGGAGATGGGGGTGGGGAATTAAGGTGCTTAAGCCAAGGCCTTTCCTAGGGTGTCCACAGCAAAGGCAAGGTGGAGAAGGGTGAACACTAGGATTAGCTCGTCTGAATAATTTGGATGGACTTTGAGTATAGGAGTGGCTTCTACTTGCCTGGTACCTAGAATGATTAAGACAGATGACTATTGCCTCCTGGAGTGCATGGACAGATAAAGGGGGTATGGATTGGTTTGTTTGCACAGCACAGCTATGCTCCTGGCTGGGACCTTTGCTATCTCTAAGAATATTCTAGCCCAGATAGGGAGGGGCAGTCTCTCCCCAGGGAGAAAGGTGTTAAAAACCACAATATACAAAAAAATTACATAAATATATATTATATATATATATCTGAAAGTGACCCATAATTTTTGATTTCCTGGTTCTTATTTCTTGGAATCAACTCAGAGGTACTAAGTATTTCCTGGCTACCTGCCCTCAGGCAAGGGTTTTCTTTTTCCCATAAAAGAGAGCTGGGTTTCAGCAGTGTAATGACCTCTCTAGGGCAAGGTCGGAAAATTGCACTGGGATCAGATAAGATTCTAAAGCCAAGAAAAGCAACAGCTAATGACAGTCCATGAAAGACACTTAGTAGCTAATACCTTTCAGAATCCAAAGCCTGGCAGAAAAGGGCTCTTCCATCCACTGATTCTACATTCTAGCCAGCTATCTGTTTTTCTGGGTAAGTTTCTTCTCCATGAATTGGGACCTGTGTATTGCTCAGAGTTTCTAAATGCAGCAAATTTTTAAAAATATTTTTTATTGATTTCAGAGAGGATGGGAGAGGGAAAGAGAGATAGAACGATTAATGATGAGAGTGAATCATTGATTGGCTGCCTCCTGCAGGCCCCACAATGGAGATTGAGCCCACAACACGGCATGTGCCCTGACCAGGCATTGAACCGTGACCTCCTGGTTCAAAGTTGACACTCAACCACTGACCCACACTGGCCAGGCTAATTGCAGCAAATTTTGACAGAAGTGGAAAGTGCGGTGAATTAAGTAATCTTGATCCTGCATCTCTCAGTCACAAACTTTCCTTTGGCAAGTCACCTTTTTCCTTCTTATTCAAGTTTATCATTAATAAGAAGACAGATTATACTCATGTCATTTAGTGATAGAAGAGATGCAAAGATGATCTATTACTATCTTCTTAATTATATTTGAAGAAAA
This sequence comes from Myotis lucifugus, assembly GCF_000147115.1. Classification (NCBI taxonomy): domain Eukaryota; kingdom Metazoa; phylum Chordata; class Mammalia; order Chiroptera; family Vespertilionidae; genus Myotis; species Myotis lucifugus. The sequence continues at coordinate 2,272,217 of NW_005871186.1, forward strand.
CTCAGAACTGGCACATTCCAGTTAATTAGTGGCAGAGCAAGATGAAAATAAGGTTTCAGCTTCCTTTTCTAATGTTTTCCTACAAAGTAGCTCTAATATTGCTTTGTTTATTAAAAATAAGAGGAGATGACCTTGTGGTTTGGAAAGTGTGTGTGTTTGCAGTTTGAGCAGGAGAACTTTAAAAAATATAAGTCAAAGCTAGAAGCATCCTGTTACTTAAAGAGCTTTGGTGTCTGGTCTTGTTGCTACTGTAACTACAACTCAGATCTTGTCCCCTGAAATACAGTCTATTCTTTATCTAGGGCATTAAAACCTCATTTGTTTGTTTTTCTGTCTGTGTTTTTTTCTTTTTCTTTTGTCTCTTGTTTCTTACTTTACCCCGTCTCCATCTCCGCTTAAGATTTCTTTTTATTCCTTTTTCTTTCTCTTGCAAGGAGTCCAGCAATGAACACTTTCTGATCTGATTACCATAGAAAGACAAGTTGCATAAAATGCGTGCTTCGGATGTCTTAGAAGCTATTTTTAAAAATCTAAACACTTTCAGAAAACTGCTTTCCCTATTCACATGTTTTCCATCTACCAAGTAAGACTTTTATGGGGAATATGATTATTTTTCAGGTGAAGTGGCTAAATCAATTTAAATAAGTGAAATACTAGTATGTTGACTCTACCAAGGTGTCCACATCACTAGAGGTCATTTCATCTGCTACATGAATGTCCAATCTTATAGATCAAATTGAGGACAGTTATTCTGTTCCAGAATTTTCATCATCTTATGGATTTTTTATCTTTTCTTCAGAAGGTTTCCTCATTTCTGAATTTTGTTTTAGATGTCCTTAAGAAGGTAGTAATGTGTCTGTCTTCACAAAAGTTCTCTAAAAGTTCTGACAAACACTAGCTACCAAAAATTAAGTAAATACTTTCTTCCATACTTTGTGCTGAATTTTTCATGTATAAACTTATTTAGCCCTTCCAATAATTCAGTGAATTAAGTGATGTTATTATTCCCATGTATAGTTATGTAGGCTTAAGTTATGTGGACAAGATTCCATGTGAAGTAAATACGTAGATCCAGCATTAAATTATGTTATATTTCTAAATTCCTATCCCATGATTTTAAATATTGGCTTTTTGTTTGCTGGCTACTTGGTTTGGTTTTTATGAGAGATCAGTCAGATGCAACCACAAGAAAAGACAGAGGAAAGGCTCAGGAAAATAAGGTCATTAAACCAACAGGTCCTAAAGACAGGAGGCACAGCAGGCCTTGCAGGGTCAAATAAAAACCACCAAGGTGATAGGGTGATGGGGATGGGGTTTGAGACACCAGGAGGAGATGGGGGGTGGGGAGTTATGGTGCTTAAGCCAAGGCCTTTCCTAGGGTGTCCACAGCAAAGGCAAGGTAGAGAAGGGTGAACACTAGGATTAGCTAGTTTGAATAATTCGGATGGACTTTGAGTGTAGGCGTGGTCTCTACTTGCCTGGTACCTAGAATGATTAAGGCAGAGGAATATTGCCTCCTGGAATGCATGGACAGATAAAGGGGGTATGGATTGGTTTGTTTGCACAGCACAGCTATGCTCCTGGCTGGGACCTTTGCTATCTCTAAGAATATTCTAGCCCAGATAGGGAGGGGCAGTCTCTCCCCAGGGAGAAAGGTGTTTTAAGATGTCAAAAATCACAATATACAAAAAATTACATACATGTATATGATATGTACATATATAGATGTATACATATATAATATATAAGGTGATATATTATATATTTATATAAATAATGTTATATATTTTATATTATATACTTATATAAAATAGTATGTTATAAACTTTATATTATACAAACACATACATATATTATATAATACACAAACTATACTATATAGAAGAAAAGTAATTTGAGGAATTCATTATCATCTGTAATTGTGTTCTTGGAGCTAAATTGTACTTTTATTCTTACATTGTCAGACAATTTATAAATAATCATGCAGAATATATCTTCTTTTATATATCAAAGCTATGACCTTTGTCTGTTCATGTCACAATAACAAGATCTATCCATATTTATTACTGTCACTTCTAGAGAAACCCTTTCCTAAGCTCATTTTATATGGTCAGCAAAGGGAATTTCTTTGCACAAAATTTCTAATTGTTTTAGTCTATTTCTCTTTATTGCCTTAGATATAGTCTACTGATGAATGTAGCTACTAAAGCTCATATAACAAAATCTCCTTCTCTTCATCAACTTTTAAAGTATTTTATTACATTGGGGACATTAAAGTTATACCCAAGTGTATATATTCTTACTGACTGTGAACCTGTCCATTTTTTTCTATAATTTGACAGCAGTAATCCTTCTAGTTTCCCTTTAAAGAAAAATATACAAAGTCCCATTTATAGTGGTACTCCCTATTCAGTGTATTTGACTATGACAAAATCATAAGGAAGATAAAACTTTTGAATGATGTTAGCTTGTAGAATGCTTAATGAAAAAGAAAAAAGGTTCCTAAGCTTTACTAATAGATTTCTAAGGAGAAAGAGTTAAAATGTTATAAAAATATCAGAAGTTTGAAGTATGAAACAATATAATAAGAAATTTCATTTCAATTTATTTTTATTGCCAACTCAGCATTAAAATGAAAAAAAGCACCTAGGTTAGGATGAACTTCATTATAAATAGTAGTGTGGCCCACAGCCAACCCTACCTTTTTGTATCTGAAACATATTAATATCATCAAATATTTAAGCTACAGGGTTTAGCCAATAGGTCAGTTTACATATGTTATTATTCTATCTTAATTGATTGTGCCTTTAATTCAACTGACTTTTTTCCTATCTTCTCAACTTTTTGTCTCCTATAAAATCTGTGAGTACTTACATTGAAGCATGGTAGCAACCATGTTTGGGTAAATGTTTAATATTTTAACCCTGCTGACTTGGCTTGTCATTATTTGCTTGATAAAATAATAGAAAAGTTATTTTGATTTTCTGAATTATATAATCATCCCATTCGATTGAATACCTTATTGATTGTAATGTGAATACCCCATTGGCTGTGGTCATACTGGTTTTAGAAAGCACATTCTTCTGTACCTGGGAACCAGGACAGCACAATTATCCTGAATTGCCTCAGTGGCCACAGATAATGTGTTTCCGTTGACTCAGTGGTCCTAAGACCAGGACAGCACAATTACTCTAAATTGCCTCGATGGCTCCAGATAATGTGTTTCCTTTGACTCAGTGGTCCCAAGACCTGAGGGCTCTAGATAATGTGTTTCTGTCAACTCAGTGGTCTGAAGACCCAAAACTATAATTAATCTTTGTAGATAACTAATCAGCTCAATTTCGCTTCTGTAACTGCTTTGTGCAAACCAGGTTCTTCATTCCAAACCCAAAGATGTAATTGATACCTTTGTGATTTTTGCCTATATAAGTCTGGTGTTGCGGCCATATTATTACTGTGAGATTTGGAGTGCAGGGCCCCCTCATAGTCCGGGATTTGCAATAAATGTGACTCCTTAATTCGACTTCTTGAGGCGTCCTTGTGTGATTCGTGGGGTACATTACAACAACATCACCTTCTACCTCCTTCTGTTACACAACCACTTTTAAGTCGAGCAGACCATAATTATCTTACTAAGTCAAATATGCTCCTCTACTACAGATAAAAGCAACTCCACATCACTTCCAAGAACCCGGATAATGAGCCTGCACATAGGCATATCAACCTATATTTGCTGAAAGAACAAACTTCTTCACTCCCTCATCTGAGAGTCAATTTGTTAAATTTGTGGGGAGGTATTTTGATTCCTATACTAGGGAAAATGGAAAGATTTGTAAAGGCTGCCACTATCTAGGGATCTGAGCTTTGAACAAAATGAACAAGGCTATGAAATTATAGACCTAGTCTACAATTTTAAGTGTCATGGAGAAATTTTACCTAATCTCAAATGTGTCTGAAGTTAGGAGGTGGATATAGACAAAAACAACAAAACAAACAAACAAAAACACAGTAGTCATCTGTGATACCACCTGAGAACACTTCATTGACCAGCAAGATCAATGCTGGTAGAATCATAATTTCCATTTCTACAATTTTTAGATGATAAACACTGGATTTACCTTCCTCACCCACAAACACCCACATTGACTTTGGAAAAAGATAACCAAGCATTCTATTCTGATACTGACTTAAATGGATTCCCAAAGATTCAAAGTTACGTGGCCACATTTTCATCATGTTTTTCATGCTCTAGGAGAAATGGTGAGGAAAATTCCCTTCTTTCTTCCTATCCATTTTTTTTTCTGAATAGGTAATGCAGTCAGTGAGGAATAGATTTACCAACCTGATGGAATCAACCAACATGTCATATCTGAACCCAAAGACAGTGATCCTGATTGGAATCCCTGGACTAGAGCATGTGCAGTTTTGGATTGGATTTCCTTTTTTTGGTTTATTCCTAGTGTCTCTGCTAGGGAACATTTTCTTGTTAATCATCATTCCTACGGAACGCAGTCTTCACCAGCCCATGTACATCTTCCTGGCAGTGCTGGCAGCCACTGACCTAGGTCTCTGTGTAGCCATTGCTCCAAAGATGTTGGCCATCTTCTGGTTTGGCTCTTGTTCCATGGCATTTGATGCTTGCCTTACCCAGCTTTTCTTCATTCATGCTTTGCAGGGTATGGAATCTGGCATCCTGTTGGCCATGGCCTTTGACCGCTATGTTGCCATCTGTAATCCTTTAAGGCACACATCCATCCTCACACCTTTCTTTCTAGTTCAGTTGGTACTGATGGTGGCAATCCGGGCAACGGTGCTTGTTGGGATTTTACCCATTCTACTTAAACGACTGCAACTTTTCCAGTCTGTGGTTATTGTTCATTCCTACTGTGAGCACATGGCTGTGGTCAAGCTGGCTGCAGAAGATGTCCATATTAACAAATCATATGGGCTCTTTGTAGCTTTTGCAATTCTGGGATTTGACATGATCTTTGTCTTCATCTCCTACATTCTAATTTTTCAGGCTGTTTTTCATCTTCCCCAGAAAGAGGCACGACTTAAAGCATTCAACACTTGTACCGCCCATATTTTTGTCTTCCTGGAGTTTTATATCCTTGCCTTTTTTTCCTTCTTCAGCCACCGTTTTGGACATGTGTCACCCTATGTCCATATCCTATTGTCTACCATCTATCTTCTTGTGCCCCCTGCCCTTAACCCCATTGTCTATGGTGTGAAGACCAAAGAGATTCGCAGGCGGGTTGAACAGATTTGTACTCTGAAGCCTGACACCCAAAAGTGATCCAAAAATAATACGAAATAGGAAATATATGCATTTATTTGTTTAAGATGAAAACTCCTTGCACTATGTATACGTGTGCTCTATGTACATGAATCAGTGGTGGAGGAGGACTGAGTGCCTGACATCTGAGAGGAAAAGAAGCCTTTTATCCAAACCTGGATTCTTCTTCAAACACTATTAGCAACTGCTTGAAGGACTCCCAGGGAGAACTTCACAGCTGGGGCCAAGCAATCAACAGAACTTTGAGAAAAAATAAAATAAAAAAGCATAAGCTGTTGTTTAAAGCCACAAGTGTTGGGTTGTTGTATTACACAACAATACTTAAATGTAAGGAAAAAATGGTGATGAGTTGGATTTTGCAGTAACAAAAGCCTAAAGCATGCAGCATTTGCTTTAAGAGTAGATGGACAGAAGCTTAAAGGGTACCAATGTTAATGAAGGCTTTAAATAGAGTGACAACATTGTTACTATGTACCAGAGAATACAGGGATCTGTGCTTTGTGGTGGTGGAACAATTGACAAAACCATCACCTTTTTTTTAATGCAGAAAATAAAAAAATATATATACCTAATGAACATTTCAAGAAAATGTGGAGAGTACCACATCTAATAAAATGTACAGAAAAAGATGAGTTAAAGAAGTGTTTAACTTTCAAGTAGGACTCAGAAAAACCATACAGGTTTATGATATTTCTGAGTTTGAACATAAAATGGTTTCTCATTTACTTTTTTCTAGACATTATCTCCTCTTCTTTTTTAGGGCACAAAGTTTTCTTTATTTTTTTATGGGGGAAGGAACACCACATTTCAACTCAATTAAGAAAAACATTTTTATTAGTACAGAGGTTTTGCTTTTTGTTTTTTACACTCATCATGCCATGAATTTATGGGGAGTGGGTTCCAGTAGCTCAGGCTCATTTCCCTGGATTCTCACAAAGTGTGCTTCTCTGGGTGGAGCAGGCTGACACTTCAGTTGAACCTGATACACTCTTAAAGTAAGAGCTGGCCTCTGGAAAACCAGTATGCATGTTTTAAGATTCCTTATTGTTCAAAAGTACTGCCAGGTTAGACCGAAAAGGACAGTGACAGCTCAAAATAAAAAAGAATCATTCGATACAGACCATTTCTAGCCTTGTAGCTTCTGCTTTTATCTTTTGAAGCCCCGAAACACCAGGTAAGAAACCCAGGCTAATTTTAAGGGAGAGAGCCCAGGGAAGGAGTATTGAAGCACCAGGCTTGTCAGTGAAGAAGCCTTATTGAATGATGTCCATGCTTACGAGCCTTCTGAGAATCCAGATGCAGCCCCTTTGTGTCATGCAACCATGTGAAGACATAAAGTGAGAATACAAAATGAGCCAGTCACCACCCCACATGGTTTGTTTGTTACATAGTAAAAGACAATCATAATGATTGGGAAGGGGAATTGTACTTGAGGGAATACACCGGCCCACTGAAGTTGAAAGAATATGTCCTACATAATATTCAGAAGTGGAGTTGAAGAGATTTCACTAAGAAAGTATCCCTTAATAGAGAAGAATTTAGCCAAACAAAATGCTTCTTTCCTTCCTCCTTCCTCCCCTTTTTTCTTCCCTTTCTCTCTCCCTCTCTCTGTCTGTCCTTTCTCTTTCTCCTTTCTTTTTGTCCTCTCATCTTTCCTTCCTTTATTTTATTTTTAGCACATTTATTTAGCCAAATGTATAAGTTCACGCATTCTTTTATATTTGTGTTGCTTCATCAGAGAAATTATTTGACCTATTCAACATATCTTTATTAAACTTATATTATATGCCATGGAAATTCTAGGTACTATGAAAACAAGTATAAACAAAATACTCATTTTAATGTAGAAAAAGATTATGCAAATAGGAAATTTCCATAATGTGTGATATGTGTTATGATTGACAAAGGAGAGGGGACATTGGAGACCATTGAAATGAATGCAACACAGAATACAGAATAAAAAGAGGCAGGAGGTTAGGGAAGGAGGAAGTGTTGCCTAAGATGAGCCCTAAAAGCTGATAAAGAGCATGTGGTTGTTGAAAGGATTAATCAAGAAACAGGGCTCTAACTCAGCAGGGGCTAACAAAGATAGCTCCTTCTGCAAGCCTAAGCCTTGCACAAGCATGCTCCCCTTGAGTGGTTATTTTACAGAAATTCCTGAAAACCATAACTCCTGAACAACCCCCAGGAGCAAGGACCGCGGGCACCAGCAGAAGGACAAAGGGCAAGGCCATAAAACTACAACTGGGAGCCAGGTCCCAGATAGGACTGTCAGCTGAAGCCCCGTCTGCAGCTCTCCCTGAGCACATAAAAAGCCTGCTCCCTCCCCATGCACCACTGACTCCTTTCTCAGACACAGTCCACCTGCACCCAGGTGCCTTGAATAAATATCTTTTTTATTACACTGAGCCTTGAGTTGGTTCTGTGCGACCAGGATCCAACTCTGAACCTTTCAGTTGTAGCATTCTGAGAGGAGTTATTAATGTATTTGAGTAAATTTATGTATCTGAAAATTGGTCCAGCCAAACTGTGAAAAGGCTAATAGTGTTTTTGTATATTTATTGATATAATTGATCAGATATATGTATGCACACGTGTTCTTATGAATGTATGAATATGTATAAACATGAGTATGGTAGTGGTTAGGAGAGAGAGAGAGAGAGAGAGAGAGAGAGAGAGAGAGAGAGAGAGATGTTTATAAACAAATAAAATGATTGGAGGTATGTATCTGAAATAAAAAGCATGTATATTTGGTTATGGGTGTATGAAATAAGTATCGCCTGTGTCATATTTATTTCAGGTAGAGCTGAGGATATCTAAATTATGAACTTTAAGTATAGGGAGATAGTCATAATTTACATGCATACACCCCTTGGTTTATGAGCTGGTGTTTGATAGCATTTTTAAAAAAAACTAAGATAAGATTTTAAGATCTGCTTATGTGTAGTACAAAAATCAATTTCTGGGCATGGCACATGCCTTTCAAGAAATGTCAGTGTAAAAGGAATGGCAAGGCATGCAGATTAATATCTGAAGTACAGGACAGATCATGGACAAATAAATGTCAAAGAAACCTAAAGTGTCTGGCAGCACAGAAAATGACAGATTGGTATCATGTGAAGACAGGCATTAAGGAAAACAAATTGAAGAAAGTGTCTCTTGAGATGGGAAAGGTTTTGACTAAAAAAGATCAAGGGAAAATGCTTCCTAAGTAACACAAAGAATGAGCTAAAGTAGCAAGGGATATGTAGCATTTTTAAAAATAAAGCAGTAGGTTTGGTCAGATTGATGCTTATGTTGTGATTTAGCAAAAATAAAGCACCTGGAAATGCAGACTAGAGTTAAGTCATGCAATTACTTGAATGCCATGATATGAAGTTAAGACTTTATCTTGAGAAACAGGCTGTTGAAGATTTTAAGTAGACAAAAGAAGATATTTGGGAATACAACTCCAGTTGCAGAGTTAATAACAACTTTGAATATGATAGAAATTGAATATATAAAAATTAGTTAGAAAAATTTTGCAAAACAGAAATCCGAAGTGATAAAGTGCAAGACCGAAAAAAATATAGTGGAAATTTACAGAGAAATCTTGGTGATTGTTTGGATGAAAGGAAGAAAATAAAAATAATTAAGAATATCAAGGTTTTAAACTTAATTTAACTCAAGTCAAATGAACAGAAATGGGGAACATAGAGGGGTAATCTAGCTGACACAGAGATTAAAAGCTTAGTTTAGAAAGACTTAAGCTTAAGATGCATGTGAAGAGTGGTTCACAAGGCTGTTATAATGTGTTCTCTGGAAGACAGACATGATTCATGGTTTAAGATACAGATTTGGGTGACTTAAATTTGTAAAAACAAATATAGGTAGGTAGAAGGAAAAATGTGAAGCTAGAGAAAGGGTAGATTTAGATTCTCTCCCTCCTCACCCGATGCTTTCCTATCAAATTCAGTCTACTCAGTAGACTCTACTGTATATTGGTTCCAGATTTTGACACTAATAGTAACTTTCTAAAGAAGAATCTTCTCTATTAAAACCCTTCAGACAGCCCTAACTGGTTTGGCTCAGTGGATAGAGCATCGGCCTGCAGACTCAAGGGTCCTGGGTTCGATTCCGGTCAAGGGCATGTACCTTGGTTTTGGGCACATCCCCAGTGGGGAGTATGCAGGAGGCAGCTGATCGATGTTTCTCTCTCATCGATGTTTCTAACTCTCTATCCCTCTCCCTTTCTCTCTGTAAAAAATCAATAAAACATATTTAAAAAAATAAAAAAACCCTTCAGACATAAAAGATCTTTACTCATTGACATGAGCATGGACATTTATACATATTTATTTCCATTAGGATTACTTTCCATGATATATAATTCCATATTGGTGAAATATCTAAAATGTAAATGTGAAAGAAAAATCATTAAATAAAAAAATCTTAGGATAAATAGTTTTGTTCAGAGGTCTTGATACTATATACCTAAATTCATTGTTACCTCATTTGAAATAATGTGCTTCCAATTTATGCTATGTAATGCTATCAGATAGACAATAAAATTAAAAACAACGTGTTTTCCTATGTTACTACTTGCATCAGCATTTGAGGAGGTTTCTGATCATGAGGGTTTTCCAACAACAATATTCTGATGAAAAGAACATGTCTCAGTTACATTCCCATACTAAGTCCTCCTCTTGCCTTAGTTATTACTTTTCCCATAAAGCTCCCAATCTGGCATGATTTATCTCTACCTCCAACCTAACATGATTTCCAGCTCCATATCCCAGGTCCCTGTCTACCTCAGGTATCAACCTCAGTCTCCACGACAGTGCAGGATCCGAAGCACCCACTCCCGCATTTGCTTGGTCCGGGCTCCATATATCAAAGGGTTGATCATGGGAGGCACCAGGAAATAGAGATTGTCAATGATAATCTGTAGATGGGGAGCCATATGATAGCCTAAAATCTGGGCCAGAACAGAAAAGACAACAGGAGAATAAAAGAGAGCAATGACACAAAGGTGAGAGCCACATGTGCTGAGAGCTTTGCCCCGTGCCTCCCAAGAGGGTATTCGAAAGACAGCGTGAAGGATCAGCCCATATGACAGACTGATGAAACACAGATCAAATCCCACAGATGCTACGATCACCATGAGGCCATAGACAATGTGGTCAGAGATGTCTCCACAGGCAATCTGCACCACAGCCATGTAGGCACAGTAGGAGTAAGCAATGACGTGGGTTTGGAAGCGTTCCAGTCTTTTTGTTAGGATGGGTGCTGGGGTCAGCACTGCCACTGCCCTTGCCAGGACAGCCAGTGCCATCTTCACAAGCATGTTGTTAGCAAGGATAGTTGTGTATCTCAGAGGGTGCCAGATAGCCACAAATCTGTCAAAAGCCATGGCCAGGAGGATCCCAGACTCCATGACATAAAAGGAAGGGATGAAAAACATCTGGGTGAGGCAAGCATTGAAGCTGATTTCTTTGGCATTCATCCAGAAGATAGCCAGCATGCGGGGCACAGTGACACTGACCAGGGAGAGGTCAACAACTGATAGCATGGCCAGGAGGAGAAACATGGGCTCATGAAGACTCTTCTCCACTCGGATGATGCATAAGATGGTGGCATTGCCAATGACTGTAATGACAAAGACCAAGAAGAAAGGCACAGAGAACCAGCCATGGGAAGATTCCAGGCCAGGAATTCCAGCCAGGACAAATGTCAGGGGCTGAGGAATGGAGCTGTTGCAAGAGGACATCCCTACCCTGAGCTCCTCCAAGGGCTGATTCCTGAGGAGAGAGAAACAAGGGACATTTTGAAATCAGTGTATATTTCCATTTAAAATACTGGGTAGTACTTTATGGTGGCAGTCATAATTATATTATGTCAACTACTGATCAAATAAATGCTTCTGCAACTTGTAGTGAGAGAGGAGATAATCCTAGGCTGTAAGAGGAAGAAATAGTCTCGGGGATTAATTCTCAATAAAGACATATCAACTCCATAGCTTAGATTGTGGCTCTGATCCCACTTAATATTCACTGTGTGAAATCCTATAGGATTTTTTTCTCAGATAGCAGGGCCTGGCAAGAGTCCCAACATTTTCAACATTATAGGCAAAAGCTAGAAATCATGGCTTTCACTCAAGATGAGAAAGTTGATTTTTATCATCCCAGGGTCCTCAGCTCTTGAGATTGGCCATGGTGCTTTAGGATTCTCTGGAGTATTTGTTGATTTTTACAAAGAACCTCAGAAACCTGCTGATCTTACACCTAACACAATTCTGGAGAAATAACAAATATTTTGGATGACAAAGGTGGAATCCAAAAAAAGCCTCAATAGATAATAATTTAGTATTAAAGTTCCAGTATTTTAGCATTAAAGCGTGGTAAGGGAGTGGGTAAAAGTAAAGTTTAATGGGGTGGCATATATATGTGAACTCATGTGGTTTTGTATGGGGAGCATAGATCAGTGATTAATTGTAATACATATTTCCATAGAAATAAGACTACTGTATTTGCTTAACATTTTGACCTACATAATTATTTTGAATAGAAATTCATATTTACAAATTATTTGATGTTATAGATTAAATAGTATATTTAACAGATTAAAAGTAAAAAAACAAAAAAGTATATAGTAAATAAATTTAAGGAATAGAAATACAGCTTTTTTGTTATTAATATGATTGCAATTAAATTTTACTCTTAAAGTTTAGATTCCAGATTTTGTTAGATATAGTTCAACTACATATTTAAAAGAATCACATCAAATAAATTTTTCAATAAAAGTTTAAAATAAACTCTTAAAAGTTTATTTTAAAAAATGTTGCAGAGCTGTTTGCAACTATAATTATATACAAGTTGCTTTAGCTTGCTTCAAAATCAAGTTTAAAACATTTTCATTTCCTGTAACCATATACAAAACTTAAACTGAAATTAGGATGAAACAGTACAATGCAAAGTTGCTTTAAAAATAAAAGTATAGTAATATTAATATTGTGTCATTTTTTAAATTGTTGATGAACTTAAATTATTTATCTTTTTGGTAATTAATCTATTCTAAATATTTAAACACCAAAATAGAGTGGCATATCTGCTAAAATCACACATATATACATCATATAATTGATATGTTCAGATCTAAGTATGTCATATATCAACCGCATTTGGTAAAAGGTAGAGCATAGCTGAATGATAGGTTGGTCTCCTGGAATTTAACTTGGTATAGCGATAATAGCAAGATCTTTGAGATTACACATGTTTGAGATACAATCTCAGCCCTGCCACTTATTTTGAACACACTCCGATGTAATTTGAACAAATTGTTTAAGCCTTTGAACCTCATTTTTTCTTATCAAAAGTGGGATGAAGCTTACCTTAAAAATTGTAATGAGGATTAAATCCATCATTGAATTCCAACATTATATAAAACATACAATATTCTTGACATAATTTTTTGAATATTTTCTTCTTTTAGTATGAAGTACAAAGTTTAAGTGAAAGATGCAAAAATAATGTTCTTTTTTTGTTTGTTGTTTGTTTGTTGTTTTATTTGTTTTAATCCTTTCCCGAGGATATATTTTTTTCCATTTTTTTTGAGAGAGAGAGGATGGGAGAGGGAGAGAGAGAGAAAGGAAAACATCAATTGGTTGCCTCTCTCAATCTGGGTATGTGCCCTGATTGGGAATTGAACCTGTGACCCTTCAGTGCAGAGAATGATGCTCCAACCAACTGAGCCACACTGGCCAGGGCATACTCTTCTTTTTGTTTTTTTTTGTTTGTTTCTTAGAAAAAACTGTAACTAGGATAAATTAATAGTCTTGAATTGACAACATAAGAAGAAAGATTTGATGGCCCTGGTAATGTTATCCTCAAATATTTTTAGACTCATTATATTCTTGAGTGAAAAAAAGAATTTAGTATCACCAGAGAGAGAGATACCTGACCAAATAAAATATGCTAAAAATTTTTAAAAGGTTCAATAGGGGAAATAGCCCTATCAAAAACTCAAACAGAAAAGATACCCTGTGGGACCAGAAGCTCATTATCAGGTAGAAATTAAATGATCATCAATCAGGAATACAGTAGATAAAATTCCCCATATGGTGGTGGCAATAGGATATTATTCGCACTTTAAGCAACATGGTAAATTTTTGCCTGAGCTAAAATAATTGCCAGCAACAACAATATCAACATTAATTTCAAGTAAAGAGACCATCAATTTAGGGGTAAACAATAGAAATATACTTATTCTTTCCTAAAGAATGCCACTGGGTATTCTAAAAATTGCAGAACCCAACCATGGACTTGAAAGGGTTGGTGCTTGGTATTTCGGAATCTCCTTTTCCTACATGAATTTGCATCCCAGGATTTTCGACTCTTTTCCCTCCCTCTTCTTCTCTCTTTTCCTAGAATAGTACCTGTAGATGGTTGTGAGTCTGACCACAGTGGGACTGGGACCTGCAAAGTAACTGTCCACGTGAAGTTCAGACAAGATCTGTTGATGTCCAGAATAAGATGAAGTGTCTGAGCTGGAGGCAGATTTATGCTGGTTTGTCACTGCCTCCTCTCCTCCCTCCAGGGTCTCTAGGGGCCTCTCTGTTAGGCAAAGTGTTTTACTTGGCTTGAATATTCTGGGGAACAAAGCCTAGAGCCAGTTATTGAGGATAGCACATGTAGTTAAAGGGACAGAAGGAGAGTAAACTTTGGGTTGTGAGTACAGATGTTGTACTATGAAGTTATACATCTGAAACTTATATAATGTTATTAACCAATGTTAGCCCAATAAATTTAAAATTTAAAAAAGCAGTTGCTTGGGAGCATTGTAGAACTAATTCGTGTGTGTGTGTGTGTGTGTGTGTGTGTGTGTGTTGTGAGAGGTGACGTGTATGGCTTAGGTACTCTAGGAGAAGAGTAAGGGCTGAGGAATAATTTAATATGAAGTTAAAGAAACTTAGGATAAAAGAAGGCAGAAATGTTTACAGTTATAATTATATACAAATTGCTTGCTTCAAAACCAATAGTTTAAAACATTTTAATTTCCTGTGACCTTGGCAGCTCCATAAGCAAAACTTAAAGTTAAATTAAGTCTTAATTTCCTATATGCAATTAGAATCCAAAAAAGCTGGGGAGAAATGTATGCACTAAGTTAATTTTATTTATTATTATTTTTAAAATATATTTTATTGATTTTTTACAGAAAGGAAGGGAGAGGGATAGAGAGTTAGAAACATCAATGAGAGAGAAACATCAATCAACTGCTTCCTGCACACCCCCTACTGGGGATGTGCCGCAACCAAGGTACATGCTCTTGACTGGAATTGAACCTGGGACCCTTCAGTCCACAGGACGACACTCTATCCACTGACTCAAACCGGTTAGGGCTGCACTAAGTAAATTTTAATATGCTAAATTAAAGCCATTGTTTGGTAAATAAACTATATAACAGAAACACAGAGAGTTGAGATTAAAGTAGGAGCAATAGAGAAGATTTAGAAAAAAAATATTGCACAATACCAAGTTTAAGGAAGACTTAGTTTCAGGTTGTACCAGGGCAAGTCACACAGATCTGGAGCTGAAGCTGGAGGGGGTTGGAACTGTAGGAATTGCCAGAGGTAAATCCCTGGGACTGGAGACCTGTTAGTTTTCTCGTGTTCTCTCTCTCTCTCTCTTTCTCTTTCTCTCTCTCTCTCTCTCTCTCTCTCTCTCTCTCTCTCTCATTTGTTTGGCAGAAGCTGTCCATTCAGATCTCAGGTCTTCTTCAGCCAGAGCTGCTCTGTCTGTAGGTGTAAATTCATTGTGTTTCTGGGACGAGGTGCATTCAGGGTCTTCGTATGCCTTCATCTTGGACAAGAAGCCCACAAGGATCTTTTTAAAACGCAAACCTGGTTGTGTCACTCCTGTGCATAGAACTTACATTGACATTGTCTAGTTCTCAGTATAAATTTGAGAATCCTTAGCACACCCTACACACCCCTGATCACTACTATCCAAGCCTTACTTAGCAACTCTTCATTTCACCCTCTATTCCAGCCCATGAAATGGACTTCCTTCAGTCCTTTGAATGCATGATACCCCTTCCTATCTTAAGCTCCACACATGTTCACACATTCTGTTCTCTCTCCCTGTAACATTACCACCCCGTTCAGGACCTCTCTTTCTTTCTTTAGCTAGTTAACTCCCAATCAGCATTTAAGTAAATGCCATTTTTTGAGGGAGCTTTCCTTAATTCCCCTAGACTAGATAAAAGCCCTATGTTATGTGCTCTTATAGAATTATTACTTGACAGCACTAAATATCCAGTACATTTATGCATTTGAGCATCACTCAATTATATCATTTCCATGAGGATATAAACTCCCTGAGACATGAAATTCTCTTTTGCCCACTTCTCCTCAGAACCTAGCACAATCTAGCACATTTTAGCCACTCCATAAATTGATTTTTGTTGTATGAATATATGAATAAGTTGCATATCTCTTTTATTTGACTAGAATTTAATTCAGGGCTTTTGGAGATTTGGTTTTGTGACTATTATTGTTAAACATTCAAATTTGAGAGCCATTGGTAGATAGCTTATAAGTATTAACTCCTTAGTTCATATTATTTTCCAAATGTAACTTAGAAACAATTCTGATAATTGTCAAGGAATCTATACTAATAAAAAGGTAATATGCTAATTAGACCAGGAGATCTTCCGGTGACCTTCTGGGGATTAATGGTGGGAAACGTCTGCCTCTGCTCTGCCATTGATCCCAGAGCCCCAGCAGGGTGGGCAGGGCCTCCATGTGGGTGGGGATCAATGGTGAGTCCAGGCCTGGTGGGCAGGGCCTCCCTCTGCACAGCATTGATCACAGAGGCCTGGCAGGGTGGGCAGGCAGGTGTGGGGGAGCAGTTGGGGATGAGCAGGCCAGTGGGGGGAGCAGTTGGGGGCGAGCAGGCCAGCAGTGGGGGGCAGTTGGGGGAGAGCAGGCTGGCAGGCAGAGTGGTTAGGGGCAATCAGGCAGGCAGGCAGGTGAGCGGTTAGGAGCCAGTGGTTCCGGATTGTGAGAGGATGTCCCCCAAGGGGTTCCAGATTGGAGAGGGTGCAGGCCGGGCTGAGGGACACCCCCTACCCCATGCACAATTTTTGTGCACTGGGCCACTAGTGTTTTATAATTAAATTCCATAATTCATGGTACTCCAAATAAAAAGAAAATACAGCCAAAAGGTCTATCTTGGCAGTTCATCTTCAGGAAATATCCAACATAATGGCAATATTCCCAAAGTTTACATTTCCATAATGATTCTCTTCTCTTTAGCCTGAGAGAGATCTGTCCCTACTCCTCCTGTCATTGTCATTTTTCTCCATTATCTTACAAAAAGATCATCATTAGTCTTGTCCTTATGATTTTAATTCAGCTAGTATCTTAATTATAACTATCACATGGTTAGGGGTTCTAACCTACAGGACATATAAATTCAAACATCTTATAGAATCATTCCTTCCTTCAAAAGCATTCATTGAATTCATGTGTTCATAGATACTGAGAGGTATTAGTGATAAAAAGTAAATGGAGGATAGTTTTTATCATAAGTATGGGATTGAGTACTTTTGTGTTTATTTAAATCCAGGCAGCACCACTTAATCAACATGTGACATTGAGCAAATTATTTAAACTTCCTGAGTCCAAATTTCTCATCTATGAAATCCGACTAAAACTCTGATGATTATGGTGATAATATATGCTTGTATGTGCACATTGCACATACATGTCTGACAAAGTGTGACATAAAATAAACATGCAAAATTACACCTGTTATGGTAATCCAGTTAGGTAGTGTTTATTAAAGTCTACTATGTGGCACTAGTATAAGTGCCTTTCCTATATGCTTTCACTCATTTAATCCTTAAAATTCCTATAGGGAAGGAAATCTTATGATCCCCATTTTATTAATTATGACAACAAGGCCCAGAAAGTGACTGGATATACAGAGAGTAAGTGGCAGAGATAAAGGATGAATCCAGGCACTCTGACTCTAGAACCAGTGAACTTAACCTCTAACTATAATAAGAATTTAGTTGGGAAAAGACATACCAGGTAAACTACAATATATGGTGACATTTTTCACAGTAATGGTAGGGACAGTTTTCAGTTAGTTTTACTTGAGGAAATAAAATTTCTACTAACATGGAGGAATTTAAACAGGTGATGTACCTTGAAGTAGAACTAAGTTTTTTGCAGATAAGAAGGTGCCCGGACAAAGGGAAGCATTCTAAGTAAAACCATGAAGATATAAAGAAACTTATTTTTTGGATGAAGGTTGGAGTCTTTACAAACAGAACAGAGTGGGCAAAGGATGCATAAGTATGACAGGAGAAACAGCAGAAAGGTAATTCATAAAGCTTTATTTTATTATAGTAATCTGTGAACACAATTATTGCAATGTGGAACTTTTCTACATTTCTATTCTTGTGAAAATAATAGGCAAATATTTCTTGTACTCAGAAGACATGAATCTTATTATACTGATTCTTCTATAGAATATTGAGTGATCATTATTTTTCATTTGGCGATAGTTCCTGTGGAATCTTTTGAGGTTCTTATGAGTTTCTTTGCTTTTTTAAATCACTACCTATTGGACAATACACTATTACCCCCCACTCGTATAACAGAAGGTCAGTAGCATCAGGGAGCAGAAGGGAATCCCTTTCCAATTTATCAAGTTCTAAGTAAGCTCCCTAAAATTCAGATGTACACAAAATGAAATGTGCCTACTAGTTTCATTAGAATTGGGAAACTTCTTGCCCATCAGCAAGAAGGTATCTGGAGATGTTTGAGATTTATTGGCTGGTACCATTGTATTGCTGCTCTCTGTCTTTCGTAGATGGAAACCTTTTTAGGACAAAAGTTATCTTCCAAGATCATCACACTAAGTCTAGCAACAAATGAAAAATACACCTGGAAGACCCTTCCCCATTGCAATCTGATAAAAAGTCTTATTTCAGCAGAAGAAAATGTCATGTTTATTATGAGACAAAATAAATTTTTTGTACTCTTCCCTTCACATTCTGATACTGTCTCTGCAAATAATTTCAGCATAATCAGGCAAATTTTATCCTTAGAAAACTAAGGACATAGTCTCGAATTTTCTTGGTCCTAACACCATACACAATGGGATTAAGAAAAGGTGGGACCAGAAGGTACATATTGGCAATGAAGATGTGAATCCGAGGGGCCACATTGTGGCCAAAGCGGTGAGTGAGGAAGGTGAAGACAGCTGTGGAGTAGAAAACAAGGATGACACAGACATGAGAGCCACATGTGCCTAGAGCTTTAAGACTTGCTTGCCGTGATGGAAGACGAAAGACTGCACGGAGGATTAGAACATAAGAGATGACAATAAAAAAGCCATCACAAGAACCAATCACAGAGGCCACACTGAGGCTGTAACGTTTGGTGGCTCCTGTGTCCACACACGCCAGCTTCACCACAGCCATGAACTCACAGTAGGTGTGGGCAATTCTTCGAGTCCTGCAGTAGGGCAGCTGTTTGAGCAGGATGGGATGTGGAGAAAAGAAGACCACTCCACGGAGTACAACAGAAGCTCCCATTCTAGTGATGTGAACGTGGGTGAGAATGGTGCTATGGCGCAGGGGATGACAAATGGCCACATAACGGTCAATGGCCATGGCCAAAAAGAAGCCTGATTCCATGGCAGTAAAGCTGTGGATGAAGAACATTTGGGCCAGGCAGGCATCAAAGGCAATGTCATGGGCTCCAAGCCAGAAGAGACAGAGCATGCGGGGCAGCGTAGATGTGGAGAGGACCAGGTCAGTGACCGACAGCATGCACAGGAAGAGGAACATGGGCTCATGGAGGCTTCGCTCTGCCCTCACCACAGCCAGGATGGTCACATTCCCCACCACAGCCACTATGTACATGGAGCAGAAGGGAATCCCAATCCAGACATGCAGGTGCTCTAGTCCTGGGATGCCCATCAGCCAGAAGGTATCTGGAGATGTTTGAGATTTATTGGCTGGTACCATTGTGCTGCTGCTCTCTGACTTTTGTAGATGGAAACCTTTTTAGGACAAAAGTTATCTTCCAAGATCATCACACCAAGTCTGGCAACAAATGAAAAATACATCTGGAAGACCCCAAAATGTAAAAGGTTGTAATTTATAGTGGGGGAGAAAAAAACTTAGTAAAGCCAGGCAAAAACTATGCAACCAGACACAAAGTGCTTACTACACACCAAGTCATGAATCTCACAATTTATTAGAAACAAAACAAAACAAAAAAAACCAACATGGCCCTCGCTGATTTGGCTCAGTGGATAGAGTGTCAGCCTGCAGACTCAAGGGTCCTGGGTTTGATTTCAGTCAAGAGCACATGCCCCGGTTGTGGACTCGATCCTCAGTAGGGGGCATGCAGGAGGCAGCCGATCAATGATTCTTTCTCATCATTGATGTTTCTATCTCTCTCTCTCTTTTCCTTCCTCTCTGAAATCAATAAAAATATATTAAAACAAACAAACAAAACCCAACATGGTTACTATCTCTGTACAATAAAATTCAATATCACTTTTTGAATTCACACTTTGATTTAATAAGACCAAATTAGGTTTTGATTGAAATGTCTGATATTATAAATGAAACGAATCTGAGAGTCATTTTTAAACATAATTTTCTAGCTGATTTGTGAGTACTCTTAAGTATGGATACTCATTTCTTAGTCCATTACATGTCCTAATACTGTCACAGAACCAAACCTGAGGAGCCATGAGCCCTTTCCTACCGTGATACTTTTTATAGACACACCTGTCTTCTGCATAAAAGTCTTCACAAAACCTGAGGTTTGCCTCATGCCTCTACTAAGTTTCCTCCTTTTCTATGAAACATTTCCAACTTATATATCTACTTATTTTAAGCTCAGTTTTTAAAAAATGTTAATTTACTACCTCTTCTGTATATTTTCCAATGTACCTAGTTCTTAACTTTTATTTTGTGTCTGAAGATCCTAAACATTAATGAGATGCATGTACTTGGTATCTCTTTTGATTTATACATAATTAGTGTGATTTCAGTTCATATTTTTTTATGAACTAAAGAAGGAAAGTAATACTTAGTGACCCTAATATGAAAAGGACATCATCTGGAATCTTTGTAGATGTTAATTTTTAGGTGAAAAAATAATGCAACTAAATGACCATTTTATAATCATTTACTTTGAGTTACTATGATATTTGATTGAGAGTAAATAAAGTTCAATAATTCTTGAAAATTATCAGCTATCATAAGTAATGCTATCACTTCTGTCTCCCCCCCTTGCATGTGATCATATTTATTTCCATCATAGGCTCTTTTTATGTTCTTTTATTAAAGGAATTTATTTCTAAATAAATAAATAAATGCATTTATTTCCATAATAAGGTTTAATTTGCCTTATTCATACTTATTATATTTCCCCCCAACCCCCAGTTTTCTCAACTGTGAAGTGGAGAAAACAAAAAGTTGTTGGGAAGATTAAGTTAATTAATACATGTTACCAAGTTAGTACACTATCTTTCACAGAGTAATTTAAGAAATTAAGTATTGGGATCTGGTCATTATTCCATACATAATGTGACTCCAATAAAACATTTAAGCATGATGTGATCAAATTAGCATTTAGTATAAAAAATAAACCATCCTTTTCACCAGGTACTCCTTCTATGCCCTCCATGAGATAATGCCAAACTTTTAATTATTCTCCAGAAACAACATGCTCGTTGTGAAATTGTGCCCTTTTTCACATAATTTTATGATTGTAATTTTCCTCTCCCTCCCTTATAATCTCTTCCCTTTGCAAACTACAGCTTTCTTGTAGTGTCTAGGTCAAAAGAATCTCCTCTATGACTCTGCTGAATTAACTTAGACAAAAATATGCAGGATAATTTTCTGTGCATCTTTACATGTTTTCTTACATTTGATTGTGATAGACCTTATCAAATAGTAAATTATTTAACATATTATTATGACTCCTGTCCTTCTTATAAGATTAAATTCTCCTCAGTCTAGAAACTGTAGCATAGGTAGGTATTAGCATAACCTAGCCCAAAGACTGGCATTGGATGATGTTTCACAAGAGTACTCTTTGCCACTTCTGTCTACCTATAATAATAAAAGCGTAATATGCTAATTAGACCGGACAGCCAAACGACCTTCCGGACTACCTTCCAGACGAAGCCGGGGCTGCAAGGGCTGAGGGCAGCCACCATGGCTGCGAGGGCCAAGCCCCTTGCACTAATTTCGTGCATCGGGCCTCTAGTAGTGAAATAAAAGAGTTTCTTCTCCTTGGTAGAACTTTGTTTCTGTTTTGCTCTGCTATGATTGTAAGATAGGAGTCCAGGCATAGAAACTGAGGTAGGTTTCAAGTCAATTACTGCTTTATCTGTGGGCTTAAAGATCTTGATTACCTAGACCTCCACTTCCAGAGAAATATAAAGCTATTCATATTTCTCTGTTGGCTCCCAAAACCTTTTAAAATTAACATATTCCTTCAGAGAAGACCTAGGTATATGTACTCACATATGGCTAAACAGGAAAACTAACATATTTTAGTACATTTGACGTTTTCTTATTGTTACCATATATTATAGAATAATATATCCAGAGCCAAGCACACAGGGACTCTTTAAATTTTCTAATACTAATTTTTATGCCCCACGAAATTTAGTCTGAAAATCTTTCTCTACTTTCTCATCTCTCTTATTTAGTATAGCTCAACTAGTTTGAAGATAAACTACATCAAAAATAATGGTTGGCTATGGGCTGTCATCTGATTGCCTTATTAAACAGAGATTTTTTTCACCTTAGTCCTAAATTTTCTTCCTCCCACAAGTGTTGCTTAATCAGGTTTAATGCTGAGTGGAAAGAAATGCATTCTTTGATCACAGCTTTCTCTGACTCTAAAGTCTTTCTTAGTCAAACAGCTTTAAAGTTATTTTAATTCTAATTTAGAGTATCTGTGACCAATGATCCCTATACTTTAGCTCGTCAACAAGTAGCTGCATTTACATCAGTTATGGGGGGAAAAGGCCCATTTCACCTTCTTCCCATATTGTATGTCTACAGTATTTATTCTCTTTTAAAAATATAATTTTATTGATTTCAGAGAGGAAGGGAGAGGGAGAGAGAGATAGAAACATTAATGATGAGAGAGAATCACTAATTGGCTGCCTCCTGCACACCCCACACTGAGGATCAAGCCTGGCATGTGCTCTGACCAGGAATTGAACCGTAACCTCCTGGTTCATAGATTGTTGCTCAACCACTGAGCCGCACTGGCCAGGCTACAGTACTTATTCTTAACTTTACTAAGGGTTTACAAAGAGGCACACATTATTTACTTTTTTGAGAATCTTATAATTCTATAAATGTAGATGTTTGAATGTAGCCCTTTCCTCTCTTTTTCTGTCTTGCATATGTACCAACTCACCCAAATTAAAAGCTGAGATTCATCCAGAGAGCCAGTTTCTATAAGGAGTAGTTGCTAGGAAGTATGCACAGTGAACAAGAGCTAGGTTTTACTCTGCTCCCAATCACACTGCATTAAAGGAGGTAGTTGGCAGGGGACTCAGTGGTCCTCTGGGATATGGGGTCTTTTCCCAAACTACAAGACTTAAATTACATTCAGGTAGAGTAATTGTTATTAGCTATCTCTTAAGATAATAAATAAGGACATTATTATTTCCCAAAGGTCTGCTGAGTGCTTTGATATGAAATATATTTGCTTAATATATCAGCAAAATATTATAAAACCATAGAATGAAGGAAAAGGATTATGTTTATGTACTGTGAGGTCATCATGTTCTATGCCCTAGGCTTAAAGCTTAACATCCATTTCTCACTGATCTGCACAGCTGACTTTGGAAAAATAAATACCACTGAACAGATGAGAAAATAAAGATACTAATAGATTAAATAATTTATGTACAATTTTATAGCTAATAACAGTGACACCAGGGTCTGAATCTGGATATCCTTGGTTCCACATTTCATATACTTAACCACTACATCACCAAGATTAAAAAATAAGGTATGTCTGAATTAAAGTCTCTATTCTTTCTTATACATAGTGGTAACCTTCATGGATTATAATTGCAATATCCAAAATGACCAGTAAGTATCTTTATAACCTGGTCCCTGCAACCCTTTTGGCATCACTTTCTGCTACACAGCTCATTTTCTTTAGTTTCCTTGAGTCTCAACCAGTCTATACTTCTTTTTTGATACCTTTCAGATTCTGTGTCATGTTCTTGCTTCAGCTTTTAATGCTCTTTACATCTCTCTCATGCAAGACTTCTCATTTCCTAGTCATTTTAAGGTTACAGATGGAATGTCACTGCCTCAAGGATAACTTTGTTTTTACTTTAAATTACACTTATGTGTTACATTTCTACTACACTTTGTATTTCTCCATTCTCTCATATTGGTAAATATTTACTAAATGACTATGATGACAATCTAGTGTTTAATATGCAGTCACAAAGGTTGAAATGTATATAAACCTGGGGATATAAAATTCATAGACTATGACATAAATGGTGTCTTCTGGATTTATGGAATAGAAATAATCTCTGTCATGCACCTTTGTGATGTCTAATACCATGCTTCACACTAAGTGGCCACTTTTCAAAAATTTGAAGGAGGAAAGGAAAGGAAAGGATCATTCAAAATACCTTAGGAGAATTCTAGGATAACATTCTTTCAGGAAAATAGTTGAAACATTATCACTGTAATTGTATAAACATCATAATGACAAACATTCATCAAGTGCTTATGATATATCAGAAATTTTGCTAAAATCTTCATAAATGTTATCTACCTTTATATATAAAGGGATATATATATATTCCCTTTATATCTCCCTTTACATTCTCTCTCTCTCTCTCTCTCTCTCTCTCTCTCTCTCTCTCTCTCTCACACACACACACACACACACACACACACACACACACACACTGACACCAGGGATTTTGCTTACTTATTCATAAATATTACTCTCTTTATATTCACAGAGGCAGACACACACACACACACACACACATACACACACAACCTTATTAAAAAATTGCCATTTTTTCCACTATTTTATACCTGATAATCTGTCTTCAAATCTGATTAAACATTGCATCTTCGTTGTGAATTTTAGTTGCTGGTTCATTTTATCCTGAGGTTGTTTTTATCTCAGTTCTTCATGATGTCAATAATATAGTTTTTTAATTCCTTATTCTCCTCTTCTCAAAGATCTTATTTTCTTTCCTACTGCAGGTAGTATCTCCCATTCCACACCCTATAGTTTATTAATAATAAACCAGAATCCCTCCATAAGCACAAATTAAGTAATGCATTTTTCACCTACTGCCTCATAACTTTCTAGTTTATTCTGTCCAATACTTCAACAATCCATTGTTATTGCTCATCCTAAGATCATCACTTCCTGATTTACCTGGTGTAATCTCCAAGGTCAGACTTACATGTGTCCTAAACTCTTTTCTTTCTTATAATAGTGCCCTGTTGAGTATAATCATCTTTATCAATTTTACTCTGAATATACATATATGTGCTCTGAAACAGAAACATATACGAGATAACCTCACAGTAAATAATAAGCGGATCAATCCTCTCCCTCCCTGCTTTACCCTAGTATTTAGTCTAGGGCAGTGGTTGGCAAACTGCGGCCCCTTGAGTGTGGCTCTTCCACAAAATACCACGTGCGGGCGCGCATGCACAGTGCGATTGAAACTTCGTGGCCACACTCAAGGGGCCAAAGAGCCGCATGTGGCTCGCAAGCGGCAGTTTGCCGACCACTGGTCTAGGGTAAGTACTAGACCCTTCTTACTCTAGCTATTTGGTATGTAAATGCAGTCTTTCCAAGAGCCATATAGCCAGAGTTTCCTGAAGTTATTTAAGGTCCACAGAAATCTCCAGGTTCTTAGACCTTCTTTCTTCTTTGAAATGTAAACACAGAAAACTTTTGCAGCTCTAGTCTTCTTGGCACGTTGGGGACTTACATAGTGATCTATTATTGGTTATAACATTTTCCTTGGTTATAACATTTTAAAACTTGAGATGATAATAGAAAGTTTCCCTTATCCTTTCAGATTAGAACACTTTAATAAGCAAATGGCAACAAATATAAATCTCATAGTACATGACATTGTAGAGATTTCAAGGCTGATAGAGAAAAAATATATGACTATGAGTGGCAGTAGCCCAAAGCTTTATTTGAGTGATGTCTTTGCAGCGGTTCTCAACCTGTGGGTCACGACCCCTTTCGGGGTTGAATGACCCTTTCACAGGGATCGCCTAAGACCATCGGAAAACACACATATAATTACATATTGTTTTTGTGATGAATCACTATGCTTTAATTATGTTCAATTTGTAACAATGAAAATACATCCTGCATATCAGATATTTACCTTACGATTCATAACAGTAGCAAAATTACAGTTATGAAGTAGCAACAAAAATAATTTTATGGTTGGGGGTCACCACAACATGAGGAACTGTATTAAAGGGTCACAGCATTAGGAAAGTTGAGAACCACTGCTTTATAGGCTTATTGATGAGCTGGGGAAGGAGGGGAGAAGTCCCTCATAGCATGAGACTGCCCAGAGGTTATAAGATGGGGCCACCATCCATAAAAGAGGAAGACAAGGAAACTCCCAGGAAAAAGGGCATCAGAAGGAGGCTTTCCTGTCTAAGTGATGTCACTTGGCAGCATTGGTAGGGAATCTCTGAGTCAGAGAGGCCCATATACAGAGACCATCTTTGGCTCACTGATATAACAGACCACTTCATGCCTATACACCATGCTACCAAACACGGATAGAGAAAAATATCTTCTACAATCAAGCCCTTGGTTTCACTTTGAATTTATATTCACTATATCAAATGGGCCTTGAATATGTACACTCTTAATTTAAACACTCTCAATTTCTCATTCTCCTAAAAATTATTTCATATATTGGATCCAGCATTACATTAGAAAGATCATACACCATGACCAAGTGGGATTTATTCCGGGGATGCAAGGATGGTTCAATATTTGCAAATCAATAAACATGATACATCACATAAACAAACTGAGAGATAAAAATCACATAGTCATATCAATTGATGCAGAAAAAGCATTTGAAAAAATCCAACACCCTTTCTTGATAAAAACCCTCAGCAAAGTGGGAATAGAGGGATCATGCCTCAACATAACAAAAGCCTTATGTGACAAACCTACAGCCAACATCATACTCAATGGGCAAAATCTAAAACCATTTCACCTAAGAACAGGAACAAGGTAGGGATGCCCACTCTCACCACTCCTGTTTCACATAGTACTGGAAGTGCTAGCCATAGCAATTAGACAAGAAGAATAAATAAAAGGCATCCAAATTGGAAAAGAAGACCTAAAACTGTCATTATTTGCAGATGACATGATACTGTACATAGAAAACCCTAAAGACTCTATCAAAAAATAATTAGACTTAATAAATGAATTCAGCAATGTAGCAGGATACAAAATTAACACCCAGAAATCTATGGCATTTTTATACACCAATAATGAACTTACAGAAAAAGAGATTAAAAAAAAACAACAATCCCACTTACCATCACATCAAAAAAAGTAAGATACCTAGGAATAAACTTAACTAAGGAGGTAAAAGACCTCTACTCAGAAAACTATAGGACATTGAAAAAAAGACATAGAGGAAGAAATAAACAAATGGAAGAATATACCGTGTTCATGGATTGGTAGAATCAACATCATTAAAATATCCATACTACCCAAAGCAATCTATAGATTCAATGCACTCCCCATTAAAATACCAACAGCATATTTCACAGACCTAGAAAAAACTCTCCAAAAATTCATCTGGAATTAAAAAAAAGCCCCTGAATAGCCACAGCAATCCTGAGA
The DNA here is from genome assembly GCF_000147115.1 of Myotis lucifugus. Lineage (NCBI taxonomy): Eukaryota > Metazoa > Chordata > Mammalia > Chiroptera > Vespertilionidae > Myotis > Myotis lucifugus. The sequence goes on from NW_005871186.1 coordinate 2,299,453, forward strand.
AAGAAGAACAAAGTAAGAGGAATCACAATATCAGATATCAAGCTATATTACAAAGCCACTGTCCTCAAAACTGCCTAGTGCTGGCACAAGGACATATAGACCAATGGAACAGAACAGAGAATCCAGAAATAGACCCAAGCCATTATGTTCAATTAAGATTTGACAAAGGAGGCAAGAGCATACAATGGAGTCAAGACAGTCTCTTCGATAAATGGTGCTGGGAAAATTTGACAGATACATGCAAAAAAAATGAAAGTAGACCACCAACTTACACCATACACACACACGAAAAAAAGACCTCAAAATGAATCAAGGACTTAAATGTAAGACAGGAAATCATAAAAATCTTAGAGGAATCCACAGGTAGCAAAATATCAGATATCTCATAGCAATATCTTTACCAATACAGCTCCTAGGGCAATGGAAACTAAGGAGAAAATAAACCAATGGGACTACATCAAAATATAAAGCTCTGCACCACAAAAGAAATCAACAAAACAACAAGAAAGCCCACTGCATTGGAGAACATATTTGCCAATGTTATCTCCTATAAGTGTTTAATCTCCAAAATTTATAGGGAACTCATACAACTTAACAAAAGGAAGATAAACAATCAAATAAAAAGATGGGCAAAGGACCTAAATAGACACTTTTGGAGAGAGAGTATACAGAAGACCAAAAGATAAATGAAAACATGCGCAAAGTCATTTATCATCTGAGAGATGCAAATCAAAACGACAATGAGGTACTATCTCACACTTGTCAGAACGGCTATCATCAGCAAATCAACAAACAATAAGTGCTGGTGAGGATGTGGAGAAAAAGGAACCCTCTTGCACTGCTGGTGGCAATTCAGACTGGTGCAGCCACTGTGAAGAACAGTATGGAGTTTCCTCAACAAATTAAAAATGGAACTCCCATTTGACCCAATAATTCTACTTCTAGGAATATATCCCAAGAAATCAGAAACACCAATCAGAAAAGATATATGCACCCCTATCTTCATAGCAGCACAGTTTACAATAGCTAAGATCTGGAAACAGCCTAAGTGCCCATCAGCAGATGAATGGATTTCAAAACTGTGGTAGATCTACACAATGGAATACTACATTGCTGTAAAAAAGAAGGAACTTCTGCTATTCACAACAGCATGGATGGACCTGGAGAGCATTATGCTAAGTGAAATAAGCCAGGTGGAGAAGGATAAATATCCCATGATCTCACTCATTTGTGGAATATAATGAACAACATAAACTGATGAAGGCAGTGGAGGGGCGGGGGGGGGGGGGGGGCGGAGATCAACCAAAGGACTTGTATGCATGTATATAAGCATAACCAATGGACACAGATACTAGGAGGGTGAGGGCATGTGCTGGGGGGTGGGGTAGAGTGACCAGGAGAGGCCAATGGGGGAGAAAGGAGACATATGTAATACTTTAATCAATAGTAAATAAATACAATTATTTCATATATTCTTTCAACCCAAACCTCTGTAACTCTTCCCCATCCCTATTCTCAGATGATGACCTAGATTCCAATTTCACTGAGAAAAAAGAATCAAGAGAAGATCCCATCAGCATGCCTATCCATCCATCTGCCTCTAAACTCATATATTATTACTGATTTCCTGCTACTATGAATGAGCTGTATTTGTCCTAACAAAAGCCAACTTATCCATTAAAGTGATACATCCTACCCTATCTTGAAGCTCAAATATTTTTGTCTGGCAATTTTGCATTCCTTCTCATGGGTAACCATTGTTGTCTTCCTGTTGTATTATTTCTATTGTCATGTGATAAGCTATTATTAAACCCATCTAAAACAATGATATAATCAATTATTTTTACAAAAGAAAATTATGATCCACATATCTGCTAGCTATTGCCTTATTTATCTTACTCATTTTTACAGCAATATCCCTGAAACCAGTTGTCTATAGTCACCCTCCCCAATTTTACTCTTTCCATAATTTCTAAAATCTATTGCAACCAAGGCTCTGTCCACATACATTAAAAGACACAACGATTTTTTTAAAATGTTTTTATTGATTTCAGAGAGAGGAAGGGAGATGGGGAGAGAGATGGAAATATCAATGATGTGAGAGAATCATTATCAGCTGCCTCCTGCACATCCCTACTGGGGATTGAGCCCGCAACCTGGGCATATGCCCTGACCAGGAATAGAACCAACGACTTCTTGGTTCCTGGGTTGATGCTTAATTGCTGAGCCACACCCAGTTGGGTGACACAATGATTTTATAACATCTATAATGTTGCTATGTAGCTCCTACCTGCAACCAGTTTCTATGGTTATCAAATATTTGATTATCTTAAGTGTTTGCATGTGTTTTGTGTTTTCTTTTTTCATCATCATTTATTTTCTTTTCCTCTTTGGTTATAAGTTTATACATTTTCTCCAAATTCTTGAGATGTATGTTTAGCTCAGTTATTTATAGCCAATATTCTTCTCTGTCACATATATTTAAATCTATGTTTTCTATCTAGCCTCAAGTTGAACTACATCTCACAGGATGATTATTTCATCTTATTGTGTTTTTAATTCCCTTTGATTAATAGAAAATTCAAAAACGTAATCTTTAAATTTTGAAATAATGGAACACTTTCACATCACTGTTTTTTCATTTTTTGTTTAATCCTATTGTAGTAAAATAACAGAGATTATAGGATTTCAATCTGTTGAACTTTTTGAGTCCGAGACACAATACTGGTCAATTTCTGCAAATGTCTTATGTGTGTTTGAAAAGATAAAATACAGCCTTTGTTGTATTTTATCATTTCTGCTTCATTTGTTTAAATATAAAATGATTTCTATATCCTTTAATCATGTTGTTCAAATCTTCTTTAACTTTATTAATATTTTGCTTCATAATTTAATGAGATTTTTTAAAATCTTGAACTATGATTAAACTTGTCTACTTTTTCTTATAATTATTTTTCTATCAGAGACTGAATAAACAAATGGAAAGTGGCCAGACCTTATATGACAATGAACTGTGATCCACATGGGAAGCCTAGAATCCCTACCCACAACCTCTTCAGCAATTAATCCAAAATAGTCAGAACTTGATCAACAACTGCCAACTCCCTAGTTGTGTTTGTCTTCATGACCAACTAAAGGCAGCCAAATAGGTTTCCTAAGCCAATCACAGAAGAAGCCCACTTCGAGTTCACCCACTTCCAGTTTCGATATGCTGACAACCTCCATTGAGAGCATACCTCAAACCTTCCCTTGCATTCCCTATAAAATTTTCCTACCACTCTGACAGCCTCTAAATCTCTGCAAAAGGCAAACAATGATAGTTAATACTGTGGTTAAGCAAGTTCTGAATGAATCATTTCTGCTTCATTTGTTTATTCCACAATAGTATGAATTTTTTAACTATGGCCTAATGACAAAACTATTTGAGTTACCATCAAAAGTAGTGTAATAAGAAAATGCTCAATTGTATTATATACTCGTAACATCTAATCCTACATGATTTTCTATATAAATATGAGTTATTCAACTTCAAAAAAAGAAGAAAAACGGATGATATCACAGTCAACAGTGGCTAGATGATAAATTATCAGGAAATACCAAAACAAACTGTTTCTCTATTATATAATACTAGAGGCCCAGTGCATGGATTCGTGTACCTGTTGCATCCCTTGGCCTGGCCTGCAGCTCTCCAACTCCTCCCAGGGGTCCTAGATTGTGAGAGGGCACAGGCCAGGCCGAAGGACCCCACTGGTGCATGATCGGGGTCGGGGAGGGACTTTGGGAGGGCTCCAGGGCATGTCTGACTTGTCTCACCTAGTCCGGATCGGCCAGACCCCAGCAGCAAGGTAAACTACTGGTCAAAGTGTCTGCCCCATGCGGTCAGTGTGCATCATAGCTACCGGTTGAACAGTCCAATGGCTGAACAGTTGCTAATAAAGCTAATAAGACAAAAAAGAATAGACTGGGAGCAAACATAGCAAATATAATCACGTAATAGTGGAGATATTGCATTATCAGGGCAAATATATATATATATATATATATATAATATATATATTTATTTTAGTAGAACAGAAACTAGTCATGTTTAACTAATGACAGACATTCTTTGGGTTACATTGGAATTCCCATACTTCATTTAGTGGTTACATGGCCATCTCCCATTTATTTATTAAAAAAAAAGTTCCATCATTTTGATGTATGTACATACGTGCTTTATGTTTTTTATTATTTATTTACCACAAGTAAAGGTCCGGAATTGTTATCTTTCTTTTAAGTTTTTTTGACTGTTTCACTTCATTACTGCTGTGTATGTGCTCCATGTGAGTGACGTAGGTACTTATGTAGGTGGATTCCGACTTATGTGGAAAATTGCATTACCTCGTTTGGTAGGAATGGATCTCTAACGTAACCTGAGGACCTACTGTACTTTACAGATTACAAATAGGAAATGTAGGGATTCAGCCTTCTATAAAGAGGCTGTCTCCCCTCCTTCCCCCATAAGTCTTAAAAATGTGTTAAGGGAAGAGATAGGTGTTTTATAATTTGTGAGAAGTCAAAATTTGAAGAAATCGGTCTTTGATCCTCTTGGTTCTTACGCAATAGATCATTGGATTCACCATAGGTGGGATAAGCAGGTAGATGTTAGCCACAAATATATGAATGTGAGGAGCCACATGGTGTCCAAATCGGTGAGTAAGAAAAGAGAAAAAGGCTGGAGTATAGCCTACTAAGATTACACACACATGGGATCCACAGGTGCCCAAGGTCTTGAGTCGAGCAGTCTTGGATGGAAGGTGGAAAACAGTGTAAAGGATGACAATATAGGAACATAGAATTAATATGAAATCTAAACCCCCAGTAAGGAAGGCAGCAGTTAGGCTATATATTCTGTAGATCTTGGTCTCTGCACAGGCAAGCTTGATCAAAGCCATAAATTCACAGTATGTGTGAGGGGTGATATTAGTTCTGCAATAGGAAAGCCACCGAAGCATGAAGGGTTGAGGACTGAAAAGCAAAGCCCCACGGAAGACAATAGTCAGCCCCAAGTTCTTGATGACTCTGTGTGTCAGGATAGTAGAATGTCTCAGAGGATTGCAGATTGCCACATACCGGTCAAAGGCCATGGCCAAGATAAACCCTGAGGCCATGCTGCATAGTGAATGAATGAGAAATACTTGTACAAGGCAAGCTTCAAAATAGATCTTCCTGTCATGGAACCAAAAAATGCTGAGGATTTTGGGCAGAGCAGTAGTGGAGATGATCAAGTCAGCCACAGAGAGCATACAGAAGAAGAAGTACATGGGCTCATGCAGGTTGGAATCTATTCTAATAATAAATAGAATAGATAAATTTACCAGGAGAGCACTTAGGTAAACTAGAAAGTAGGGCACTGATAGCCAAGTGTGGATGGATTCCATCCCTGGAATCCCAAGGAGAAGAAAGGAACTGGGATGAAAATTGGTATTATTTGTCAATGACATGATGAAAACTTCTAGCTACGTTCAGTTGTGTAGATTCTTTCGTATTTACTTGTCCACTTAGTTAATTCTGCCTTTATTTATTAATTTATATGAAATACTTGACAACATTTTATACCCTGAGGATAAAATGATAAATAGGACCCAATACCTAACTTTAGATATTAACATTCTAGTAGGAGAGAAATTGGTGCAAATCGATGGTTAAATTCCCATGTGATTAATGCAGTGAAGTTATATGAAAAAGCAGTTTTATTAGCCAATAGATAGGGATATTTATTCCACTTGTATGAGTCAGAGGATTCATAGATAAGATGCTTAGTTTGGGATCTGAAGCATTCTGAACCTTTAAAATAAAGAGAAAATTGTAAGCTAAATCTAGTTCACAATGAAAGACTGTAACCTTAACTTTCTTACCCTGGTTTAAAATTAATTTGCCCAGAGCTCTTTGTGAAATATATTTAAATGGAATGGCATTGTAGAATGAAAAGAACAAAAGATTATTTCCTAAATTTCACTTGACTGTCCACTATGTCACATTAATTAGCATGCATTGATATAGAATTTTAATTGCACATGTTTTAGGCTCCTTTTCCAAGGAATGAGAGCTAAAAGAGTGACAGCTAAAGGTTCTAAATCCAGACACATTCTGCATCTGTCTCCTCAGACTAAGCAAAAGTTAGGAGCCATCCTCACATGGCTGGTAACTATTTTCAAACCAGGCAATAATTATTCTCTTCCTTCTTCAAACATCTTTTATTTTCTCCAACCTTTCCATCCAACAAGTTTAGACTACAAAGTTTGGGAGGTCGCTGGATTTAACAATGTATAGCTAAGCTATGCTATGCTTACAAGTCCCACTATTAACTCTGAGGACAGTTTATAACCAGATATATAAGAACAATTATAGTGGTACATTGTAAATTACATATATAAATAAAAACAAAAAAACAACAACAAAATATATAAATTAAAACAAGAAAAATTGATGAAAATTAAGGTAGTAGAGAGTCTGCAAAAATAAAAATAGCAGATTCTATCATTTTTTTCAATTATAGTTGACATTCAATATTATATTAGTTTCAGGTGTATAACATAGTGGTTAGATGTTTATATAATTTACAAAGTGATCCCCGATAAGTCTAGTACCCACGTGGCACAATACATAATTAATAATATTATTAACTATATTCCTTACACTTATTTTGATAGAACAAAGAGGTGACTGCACAAAAAAGTCCATCTCTGTTGGGAAATATATAGAAGATTCCCATCTTCTCAGGGGTGTGATCCTCAACACCTACTTCAGGTGTTTGTCAGAGTTTAAAAGAATTGACAGTAGTAAAGCCTAGAGCAGCGGTTCTCAACTTGTGGGCGCGACTCCTTTGGGGGTCGAACAACCCTTTCACAGGGGTCGCCTAAGACCATCGGAAAACACATATATAATTACATATTGTTTTTGTGATTAATCACTATGCTTTAATTATGTTCAATTTGTAACAATGAAATTGGGGGTCACCACAACATGAGGAACTGTATTAAAGGATCGCGGCACTAGGAAGGTTGAGAACCACTGGCCTAGAGGTTGCCATGGGAGAAGAAATAAACATATCACTCAATTTTGGAGTTAGCAATCACTAAGCATAGGAAAATTTTTCTCATTTGAAAATAAATAAAATGAAAGACAAAGAGGCAATCTAAAATTGTTTGGTACTGAAATAAGAACTTGGCTCAATGTATATAGGGTGAGGAAAGAGTAGATTTACAGTTGTGACTACTCCAGACACAGTTTATTATGTTATTATTTATTAATTATTGTATTATTTTTCATGTGAATAACTATAAGCCTACTTTTGCCTCACCCTATATAGTTCAAGATTTATTTTAAATAATACCTCTATTTCAGCAAATAAAATCGTTTAGAAACCAGATATTAATATGTAAAGAGTAAATCAAGTTCAAACAACATTATAAAATATGAGAACATTTGCCATCTGTATGGCATAATTTCAATTCTGAACTTTGTAGTAAATTAATAGACTGCATTGCTTTTATTATATGTGTGATAAAAATAAATAAACTTTGAATTAAGGATTCTCAAACAACACAAACAATAATCCCTAGAAAATCAAGAGAAAAGAAATGAAAAAAAGGAGAATTAATAGAATAGTAAAAAGAAAAGAAAAGAAACGAATATTCCATTTAAAAGGACCAAACCTGACAAAATTTTATGAATTTTAAGGATAGCTATAAAGATAAATTATGCAATTCTAGAAATGCAAAACAGCAAACAATATATTTACTGTGAAATTTCACAGACATTGCACATTAAGGATTACTTGGCCCATAGTGTAAGCCTAATGGCTCTTCTGTCAGGAGAATTTGTTTTGTACAAAGACTTTCTTTCCACATTCATCAAACCATAGACTCACCATTTTTGGAGTCTTCACTTTCTTCTGGAGACTTAGTAACTGAAGCCTGAGTTTGAAATTCAGATATTCTTAGATTATTTTTGCAGTAGGGTGTAATAAAACAAAGGATTCAGACTACCTCGTTTCTATTTGGAACACCATCTTTCAGTCTATTTCTCCAGAAGCCACAAAGACATACTTGCTTGGAATTTATTCCTTTTTGTTCCCTTTTTATTACAGGAACAGAGTTTTCTTCAGTAGAGCGCAATGCTTCTGCTTCTCACTTCAGCAACAATGATAGGTGCTTCAGACTTGAGGTGTGCAGGTAGCATTCCTGAGAATGCAGAATCAAAAAAGAGTAAACTCACACAAGCCCTCTCCTCCCAGGTGCTTTTTTCTGTCTCACACCCTGGAGTTCCTCATTCTCAGCTCCTTGATAAATATGTTAAATAATCTTGCTTATCTTTGGGTCTCTTTTACAAACACCAAATGCTGATGTGTGTACTTTGCCCGAGGGCTTGACTCAACGGGGCGCCTTTTTCACTGGCATTAATTATCCTTAGAAAACCTCAACTGTATGACTTGTCTTTCCCAGAAACAAGAGCAGATGTGCAGACTCTAAAGCTACTGGGGGAAAAAAAAATCCTAAAACCAATTAATATCTGTGGTTTAAGAAATATTACAGTTGATTCAGACCTTGAATTGAGACAAATAAGTAAAAGGTGTAATAAAATGACTTTATGTTTCCTTTATAGAAGATTCTAATAGTCACCCCATCATTTCCTCACGCCCTACTAGGCACTCGTTTTAATCTTCCAATGTCATTCTGTTTTCTGATCCCTTTGGCCTTAAGGAGGTAGCCAGGACCTCCTGCTCCTTCATCTGGTGTTGAAGGGAGATACTGAGATGCTTGTGTTAATTTTTTACCTTAACTGCCCTGTAGCAACAGAGCTCCTGGTCTGTTTTTATTTGGTTCACTGCTTTTTTCAGCTAACCTCAACCATATTAATAGTTCTAAAGCAACAGCTTCTCAGGATCCAAGACAATGACTCAGGAGCCCTGGGGAGCTTTTTCCAGGGGGACCTTGACATCTGCCAGAGCAGAAACTCTTGAGCAAAAGAAAGTACCAGTTTTCAGAGTCAATCTCCCACATTTTTATTAGAGATCAAAAAAGAGGGTAAAAAACAAATCATTTCTTCTCTGGAATCTAGTTCATTATAAAATAAAAACTATTTTCATTGGGGACATATGGTTGGTCCGAATTACTCAGTTTATGCAGATGTTATTTACGTGAAATTGTTTCCAATTTATAACATTGACTTTACATAATAATTTTGAACTTGGGTGAATATACATAATTTCTAATTTTCTGTGAGAAAATATAATGCAACAAATATCTATTAATGCTATGGTTTTCATAGTTATAATTTTAATGTTATAAAATAAATCCTTTATTTTATGTTCTATAATTCTCTTAATCATTTCCCAGTTCCAAGATATATGTATTTTCATTGTTCCACAGATTAGAAAAATTATGAAGGTCAATTCTTTGTGCAACTGTGACAGAAATGTAATAGAAGTAAAGAAAACCCCCACAAACTATGCATATTTATTACTCTGAATATCATCCTCCAAAGAAACTTTATGACCACCATGCACATAGAATTTTTTTACATTCCTGCACTTATCCATTAAATCAATTATTTTCTACTCACTAGGTAATAGGTAATATTCTAGAGATTGAGAATGTAACAAACAAAGCAGAGAAGTTCCATTATGTTAGGAATATTTGTTGTAGTGGGAAAATTCAACAATAAGCTGATTTTAAAAACAATATTTTAGGAAATAGAAAAGATCTTTGATGGAGGAAAGAAGTTGATGTGATGGAGACTGATTAGAGATAGGAAGAACTTGGAAAAAGGTCAGGAAGACCTTTTTGATGGGGTTAATGAAGTGTGACCTGAATGATAACATTTAAAGCAGCCATTCAAAGAACTGTGAATGAGTATTGCAAGGAAAAGGTTTGTCAGAATACAATGGAAAGGCTAACTTTCATACTGAGAGAAGATTCTTGCTAAGGATTGAGGAAAAGAAAGGGTAAGATAGTTGGAACAAAGTAAGTAAAGGGAAAGAGTGGTTCTTGAGAAGGTTAAAGGGAGGCACAGGACAGGTCATTGACCTTATAGATCTATGAAAAAAAAACTAAATTCAATCCAAGTGCAATAAGAAACAATGTTTTCAGCAATCTTTAAACTTGAGTACATTTGCACTGTTAAAAAAGTCAGACTGTAGTGATACAGTTAAATCATGCACTATCTACTCCTTTCCATCCATTATCCATTTAGACTCCTCCAAATTTGAGTGTGTATCCTGTTAGATTGTTTTCTCTGTTTATAAATGTGTTTATATTTTATATATAATAGTTTATATTATATGTAATATATTATATATACAGATTTATATACATACTAGAGGTCAAGTGCACGAATTCATGTGCAGGTTGGGTCCCGCCAGGCCAGCCCCCAATCGGGGCAGATCAGGGCTGGGTCTGCCGGGGGGAGGGTCGCAGGAAGTGGGCTGGCCAGCCCTGCCACCGATTGAGTGGGGGGTCGAATGTGTGGGGCCAGCCAAAGGGAGGGGCCATGGGCCAATGGAGTGGGGAGGCTGATTGGGGGCAGGCCAGCTGGGGGAAGGGGCCATGGGTGTTTGGCTGGCTGGCCCTGCCTTCTGATCAGAGTGGGGGGACTGATTGGGGGTGGGGCCGGCCAGGGAGAGAGGCTACAGGAGGTTGGCCATCTGGCCCCTTCCCTGATTGGAGTGGGGGGCCAGGAGGGGGTGGGGCTGACTAGGGGAGGGGCCATAGACTGATCTGGGTGGTGGGGGCCCATTGGTGGTGTGGTTGGCCGGGGGGAGGGGCCTCAGAAGGTTGGCTGGCCAGTGCCCTTGTTCAGGGTAGGGGAGGCCAACAGGGGCAGGGCTGGCTGAGGGGAGGGGCTGTGGGAGGTTGGCCACTGGCCCCACCCCTGATCAGCCAGTTGGCAGGCCACAGTGGGCATCATACCAACCGATTGTTCTGTCATTCAGGTCATTACTGTGTTCTGGTTGCTGGCTTTTTATATATATAGATTAGAGGCCTGGTGCATGAAATTCATGCATGGGGGGTCCCCTCAGCCCAGCCTGCACCCTCTCCAATTCGGGACCTCTTGGGCCTAAACTGGCAGTCAGACATCCTCCTCACAATCCGGGACTGCTGGCTCCTAACTGCTCACCTGCCTGCCTGCCTGATCGCCCCTAACTGCCCCCCTGCCAGCCTGATCACCCCTAACCGCCTCTGCCTCCTGGCCAGATTGCCCCTAACTGCCCCCCTGGAGGCCTGGTTGCCCCTAACTGCCCCCCCCAGCTGGTCTGGTCACCCCCAAATGTCCCCCCTACCACCTGGTTGCCCCACGCAGCCTGCTGTTCAGTTGTTTGGTCATCCCTCACTAACCCGCTTGCCAGCCTGGTCGTCCCACGCAGACTGCTGTTCAGTCATCAGTCCAGTTGTTTCAGTCATGACGGCCCCTGGCTTTTTATATATTAGGATGTTAACTGTTTATTATGGGACCAGTGTGACTATCTTTTTTAAAAATATATATTTTTATTGATTTCTGAGAAGGGAGAGGGAGAGATAGAAACATCAATAATGAGAGAGAATCATTGATTGGTTGCCTCCTGCACGCTCCCTACTAGGGATTGAGCCCGCAACCCAGGCATGTACCCTTGACTGGAATTGAACCTGGGATCCTTCTGTCCATAGGCCAATGTAATATCCACTGAACAAAACCAGCTAAGGCACCAGTGTGACTTTTAAAATGTTGTTCTAATAGTTTTAAGTTCTGAAACCAGTCTAGTCAAAGAATCATAGTGTGTGGTGGGAGTAATGATCAGTCGATACAGAAGTATGCAGAGCCGAGGAAAAGTTATGAATGAAAGCTTGGATGAAGTAGACTGCCTACAAAACTTATTCAACAGCAAGTCATAAAGTTGTTTGACTAATTGGATACATAAAATATATTTTGTCAAAATTTTAATAAAACTTTCATTTTTGGAGCACAAGCACTAGCAACTATGTATTCAGCATCCATAGGTTAAAAGCATATTTTGTATTTGAAGGTCTTAATTTAAAGATGTTTATAAATAGTTAAATGTTACTTATACAAACAATGTACAGCTGATGGTAATGTTTGCATTCTCCTCAAAATGTCCTTTTTTACTATCAATTTTATTTATTGCAGTAAATATTATCTAATTTTTATATTCATATAATTTGCTTTATTTTTAGTTGTTATATCTTTCATCAAGGTGAATGTGCTAAAGGAGAGGGGTAATTAGGAACAGAATCAAGAAAATAAGGTAAAGAGGGGTGGGAACAAACATACTTGATTTAAAACCAGAGAGCAGAAATAGGTACTTGGAAATTCCATATGCCTAAATTTTGAAATAAAAATGTTAAGTGATATGAAATGTGGACTCATGACAGGTAAAATATTTTCTTCCAAGATAAAAAAAAAATACACCCAACTATTCATTCTTTATTTCATGATTCATTTCATTACTCTTCATTCATTTCTTTATCATTTATATATTCAATAATAATTAAATGCCTCTTTACATAAAGCATAATGCTTATTCTTACAGGTAATAAACTGTTTGAGGCACAGTTCCAATAGTAGCTAGAGTAAGACATGTGAGAACATAGTACTTTTATTTATTTATTTATTTTTGCTTCAGGAAATAGATCAATTTATTCCAAAAGCACAGGGCAGACACATGGCATAGTACTAATTATTAAGATCTATACAAATGTTGAAAGGTATAAAAGTCTTCCTTTTCCCCTTTGTTTAGTTTTCATCTTTGAAAAGTATAGACATAGGATCTAGAACCATATGCATTTATAAAGAGAATGATATAAAGTATTTTCAAGGCATTCAATTCAATTAATTCAACCACTAGACCATGCATATATTTACATTATATTTATGATCTCCCTTTTCATTGTCTGATGTCAAGGAAATAATTTAGCTCTTTTATTAATCAAGAGGAGAAGGGAAAAGGAATTACACTGCAGGAATTATGGCAGATAGATTTACAGATGATAAAGTATGTGCCAGGTACTATAGAATGCAATTAGCAAGAATGTTTGGTGTGGGAAGAGCTAAACTAGGGAAATGGCATGTGCTTATATAAAAGAGCCACATGAATCCAGTGAACATAATCCTGACTATTTGCCATAATTTCTTCTCTTGAGAATTGCTCTGCCACAGTTTTATTCCTATTAAATAAAAATATGAAGGGATATAACTAATTGATACAGGTCTATATTTATTGTCCCATAATTGCTGCAGGTGGGACAGAATAGTATCACCAAATCTATTAAAGAAGTCCATGCTTTCCTGCTGTTGAGGCCCTAGAGCAGCCTGGCTTTTGTCCTTCCTGAGTCATAGATCTTCAAATTATCCTTGGATGTCATGACATTACTCAGAACCTGCTTTTTTGTTTACTTAATCTAATCAGGGTAAATTTCTATTATGTGCAACAACAAAAAATCTTTATTAAACCGAGATATTGAAGGAGATATTTTCTGGGAGCTTAAGGGATGATTTCTGAAAAGAAAAGAAACTAGTATTTTAAAATCATCAGCATTTATTATTTGATTAGCTAAGGCATTTATCTAGTAAACAAATATTTATTAATTTTTTTTGTATATTCTGGGCCCTCTGAATGTAATAATAAGTTTAGGATCAGAACCAATCCCTGAATTTAAGGAGTTTACATTTTGTCCTGTCTATAGCAAATTGACACAGAAGAGGCATTGTGTATTATTAAAAAAAAATACCCAAATCCTCTATGCTGTTATAGTGATATTCCACTGTTTATTACCTTAATATGCTGAGATATTTCTTGATGGAACCTGAACACTTCCTTTAGCTTCCTGTTCCCCAGTGTTAGGGAGATAGCACTTGGAAATATGAATATTTCAAGCTCTATCCGGAGGTTAGGTGTTCTGGAAAATGATCTGCCCAGAAGAATTCAGATGACATTCAAGCTTAGTCTTCCATCCTGGACTCCCTGTTCTCATTGCTTTGTAAGCCTTGGATCATTTTGAATGGTTACAGAGCACTAGTAGTTTCATCCTTATCTGTTTAGTCTTTGCCCCATAAACAATGGGGTTCATGGTAGGTGGCACCAGTAAGTAGAGGTTTGCCAAGAGAATAAGGGTGTGCCTGGGCACATGTTTTCCAAAGCGATGGGTAAAGAAGGAAAAGAAGGCCAGAGTGTAGAATATCAAGATGACACATATATGAGCTCCACAGGTTCCAAAGGCCTTTGTCTGGGCTTCTCTAGATGGTAGTCTAAAGACTGTTTTCAGGATTACCCAGTAGGACAGGGATATGAGAACAAAGTCCAGCCCTGTAGTGAGGAGAGCTGCAGTGAGCCCATAAATGCTATTAAGGGCAATGCTATTGCAGGCCAACTTGGCAATGACCATGTTCTCACAGTAGGTATGGCGGATAATGTTGCTCCGGCAGAAGTGCAGACGAAGAATGAGGAGGACACCAGGGGTAACTACAGCCACACTTCGAAACACCAGAGCCAAGGCCACCTTGCTGATGAGAGAGCCTGTAAATAGGGTTGCATAACGGAGTGGTGCACAGATAGCCACATAGCGATCAAAAGCCATGGCCAGTAGAACAGCAGATTCAGAGAGGAACAGAGCATGAACAAAAAACATCTGTGTGAGACACGCAGGAAACGTTGATGGGGAAGGGCCCTGCCAGAAGATGAGAAGCATTTTGGGCACTGTGACAGTACAAAGAAGGACATCATTGAGTGCCAGCATGGCCAGGAATAAATACATGGGTTCATGGAGACTCCTGTCCCAGGCCACCACTGCCATAACCAGGCCATTGCCTATCACAGCCAAAAGGTACATAAAACTGAAAGGGATAGAGATCCAGATTTGGAAGTCTTCTAATCCCGGGACTCCAGTTAGCAGAAATGCAATGAGGGGAGTGGATGTATAGTTGGATGTTGTTAAAGAGAGGTCGTCAAAGTCTGTTATATAGAAAACAGAGAGAAAAGAATGTAAGTAATAGTAGAAAATGAGTAATCTCTCATCCTACTCAAGTCCTAATCATTAATTTTGGCATGATGAGGTAGAAGGAGAATAAAATGTTTTGAGAAATACATTAAATAACTAAATGCTTATGGGCAAACCACTTCTCTTTTATGAGACATCTTGTTCTCCCTGAAAAATTAAAAGTTAATCAGAAAAATTGAGTTGAATCTTTTATTTTTGTAAAGCTAATTGCTATATTCACATAATTGATGTATATGAGTTTTAAACTTTTAACTGTACTATGTATATAGTTTTTGCCATTCTAACTTGATAATAAATTCTTAAATCCCAAACATAACTTTTTATCTTTTCACAAAACTAGATATAACACTGGAGAGAATTAATATTCCATTCTGTGATGAACAAATTTAATGGCAGGAGGTGGGTTGGATGGTAGACTGATATATAACTGGAGCCAGCATGAAGACTCCTATTCATGTTTTCATCCTAAGGGCATAAAATATGTTCATTTGGCCTAATTTTTCTACAATAAAGAAAAAAGTTTTATTCATCTGTCTCTCATTTGAACTCTTGAAGATAATGGTTGAATTAATGTGAAATTTAAACTACTATGCTAAAATTATAATATTATTCACACCTTAATAAGCATTAAATCTTAAGGATCATTAAATAGAGTTAAAGAAGACAACATTTCAGAGTATTGACTATTCTCATTCAGAACAAGAAAGTCACTGAAAAATATCAGGTTCATAATTATCCAATACCTATTATTGAAAGAGCTTTCTACAGATAGAGTGACTACTTTTCATATTCTCTAATAAAATGATATCAGCTTTTAAAAAATAACAGCAGTTCTTACTTTTAATATAGCACAAATCATAAAATAAAATTGATTTTCTTAAAAGAATAACTGACTTGTAAAATTACTTATTACCAGGACTATAAAACATTAATTTAATTAGTCAAGTTTATAATCAAATGCAGTAGATTGCAAAGGCACCAACTATGCTTATGAAGACTTTTTGACTGTAAATCTTAGGAAGTTTCAAAGTTATGAATAATAAATGCTAAATTTATTATTCATTGAAATCTAGAATCTGCATGGCTCTGGCTTTCATGTGAGTCACACCATTAGGTAGATGAAAAACTACACTGTATATCAAGATCTCTAACTATCACCCCTCGAGTTAATTGAAATTCTTTGTAAATATCCCAGCCCTTAATAAGGAAATAGGACCCAATATCACATTATTATATTTATTATTATTATTTAATATATGTTTTATTTATTTTTTTTAGAGAGAAAAGAAGGGAGAGGGAGAGAGAGTTAGAAACAACTATGAGAGAGAAACATCAACATTGATTGGCTGCCTCTTGCACACTCCCTGCTGGGGGTCAAACCTGAAACCCAGGCATGTGTCCTGACAGGGAATTGAATGGTTAACCTCTTGGTGTATGGATTGAAGCTCAAACACTGAGCAACACTGGCCGGGCAATGCTTAATGTGTAGATCAACAAATATTTCAATCTATTCTCCTTCACACATCTCCTCCCTCTTCATCCCCCGCTCCCCCGCTTCTCTCCCTCTCTCTCTCTCTCTCTTTCTCTCTCTCTCTCTCTCTCTCTCTGACAATTCAGATGGAAAAAAAAAGACGAAAAATTCTCATCAAAAGAGATGATGTGGTTTTTAATGAATCTCAAAGAGAGAGATATTTTTCAATAGTTATTTTGTTAACAATATGGAGGTGCAACCACTGTGTTTAGCCTTGTAAGACAGAGGTTTTCCTTCCTTTTCAGTGCCTGTCTTTGCTGTGTAATCATCACACAGAAAATATAAGCATATTTAAAAAGAGAACATATCACATCTCAGCACAGGAATAGGCAATATAGCAGTAATGGTAAGAATAATAATTGCAAATATTTATCAATGTTTACAAATGCTAAACATTTTCCTAAAAACTATTCTAATCCCTTTATGTGGATTATCTAATCTAATGCTCACCACTACTATATGATGTAGCTATTGTTAGTGTCCAATTTTACACAGAGGGGAACTCAAGCATTGAAGGACTTTTCCAAGGTCATATCATTAGTAAGAATATAAAGCATGTTTTAAAATCCAGGGATCCTAAGTGCAGAGCCCAGATTTTTAACCATTAAGCTATTCTAATTTACCTTTTAAATGCATGATTTTTCAGAATCTTTGGGAACATAAAAAAGCAGATGTTTCTTCCTCGTGATATTCTTAGGTCTTAAGTATTAGGTCTCATGAGCGAGATAATCATGTTTAGCTTATAAGAATTCGGAGAAGAAATAGATGCATCTATATAGTCATCTCTATTGTCCATCAATATTTATAAAAACAAGGAATATCCTCTGGGCTGAGAAGTCTTTTGGGTATTTTACATGCTGAGTGATTGCCCTAGCACCTGAGACCCACAGTCAGTATTTGGATTAGCTGACTAGGCTTACCATTTAAAATAACAATTTATATGTATGGCTATACAACCTTGGCTAGGAAAGGAGTATATCAGCTATGTTATAAACCCCAATTTTTGGTGGAGAATATACATCATAAGACTAAGAACAAATACCAACCTATTATTAATTAAAATAAGTTTACAGATATATATTTACCTGAGTGAAAACAAAAATTAACTCCTTAAATGTTGCATACCCAGAAAAGTGAGACAAGTTTATTGCAAAGGTTACAGAATACCATTAAAATAAGAAGATTCCTTTAATGGAGATAAAGAATTAGGATGCTATTTAGTATTTGGAGCTATAGATCAATGCCAGTGGTCTTTATATATAATCTTATTTTCAAAAATTAATTATATTTTACTTTCTTATGAGATATCTTGTTCTCCCTGAAAAAAAAAAGTTAATTAGAAAAATTGAGTTGAACTCTTTTTTATTTTTGTAAAGCTAATTGCTATATCCACATATCACATGTCAGCACAGAAATGGACAATGCAGCAATAATGGTAAAAATAATAATTGCAAATATTTACTAATGTTTACAAGTGCTAAACATTGAACTCTGAAATCATGGACCCTCTAAGTTAAAAGTGTTCTTGAGCTCTGAAATCATGGACCCTTTTTGTTCAAAGAGATCTAGTATATCACCTGTTTTAATTTACCAATCTGAATTCATCATGACATTTTTTCTGTTGACACCCATGACCACTTTTATCACCAGTGTTGGGAAATTATTTAATATAAGTCAGAAAATACTGAATAATATAAAATTGTGCTTCCTTTTCTAGTGATAAACATTCAAGATAGGGTTTAATAATATGATATTCTTTTAGAATTTTCCTAAATACCAAAATATAGGTCTCAGTCTCTCATCATTTAGTTGATCTCAAAAGACATTGTTTCATCATAAATATCCACATTGATCCAAAACGAAATAATCTTTCAATTGCTTTTCTTTATATGATTTATGCAAATTTTTCCTGGCATAGATTTTGGTCTTGATTCTTTGTTTTACACTTTGTGGTTTATGTCTCAAATGATTGGCAACCATTCATTTACTTCTTAATTTTTCCAATATATATTTTATAGGTCACATGCATTGCTTGATTCCTTTTTAGTATGAATACTTCCATGGAAAGAATAGACATGTTCCTTGTCTAAAACAAATAGACAATCTTCAATGAAAAAAAAATTCTTTTACCAGGAAACATAAGGGCACCAAGTTCCAAAAATAAAGATGAGAAAGATAAATAAGGAACTAAAAATAACAACTGCAAAAAGTGTTCACATGTTTTTCAGAGAATCTAGACTAGGGTGTGGTAGGCTGGCAATAGAGTGGTCAGAGGCACAGGTGAGATAATGTGTGAAACTTCCAAGCTCCTACTTTGTCATTCAACCTTTTAGAAATATTATGAATTTCTCATGCATGTCTAGAAAACTTTGCTTTGTAAAAGTAATATTTTGAAAACTTTTCTTTTGTTTGTTTTTTCATTTAATAGGTATAAAAAAGCCATAGTCAAACAGCAAAATGTGGGAGCAAGGAATATGTAAGGTCCCATGTAGCCTTTGAGAGGTTGATGTACTAGTCATGAAGTATTTCTTTCCCATTCTTGGCAGGGCATGAACCTACCAAAAGCACTGACATTTCTTTATTTTTATGCTATTTTAATGACTGCTTGGAGGCAAAAATATTTAAAATGGGTTCTGTTCAAATAAAATGTATCATTCCTCTATTGAATATTCTTAGCAACACACTTTCCAACAGCTACTAAGAGTTAATAGACTAGCTTATTTAAGTTTAGTTATATACTTGGTAATTTCATAACGCAGCAAAATCCTGATCAGCAAGTAAAATTGTGAGACAAAGAGTACTATTTGGCATATCAAAATACTAGTTAATGGTGATTTCAATCTATTCTGTAATTTTCTGCTTTGTTATCTAAGTTTTACTGTGTACTTGTCAATGGATTCAAAGAAGTTAGGTTATATACATGGTAAAGTAGAATAATATACTTTTAAAGTCATACTAAGCAAGATAAAACTCTCATAAATGAAAGCTGAGAAAACTAAACATAATTTCAAGGATAGGTTGTGAAAAATCATGGAATGTCTTATGTTTTTAACAAATCACTGATATTTTAACAAACCACTGATTTCCATGAATATTGGGGCTTCCTGTCAGGGGTCCTTAAACTACGGCCTGCGGGCCACATGCAAATACAAATATTGTATTTGTTCCCATTTTGTTTTTTTACTTCAAAATAAGATATGTGCAGTGTGCATAGGAATTTGTTCATAGTTTTTTTTTAAACTATAGTCTGGCCCTCCAACGGTCTGAGGGACAGTGAACTGGCTCCCTGTTTAAAAAGTTTGAAGACCCCTGATATAGATTATTGAGAATGCACTCTTTATTTGTACAATTATTTATTACCTATCTTAGTTTAGTTACTTGTGGTAGATAAAAGGTCATAAGATATTGTTCAAAAAATTCTAGAATAGTGGGAAAGACAAACAAGTGCATGAGGATTGTAAACACAGGAATATTTCATATATATATATATATATATATATATATATATATATAATCATTTGCTCCAGTTAGAAATTAATTTCATAGGAATTATTACAGAAATCTATAAATGACCCTAAATTTCTCTCGACTATAATTTCAGTAGATCACCCAAAGTACAGATGCCTATCTCCTGGACTTTAACAGTGCATAAAAGAGGCTTGAGAACAGGAGGGATAATAGGTATACATAGCCCATGATAATGTGCACCATGGGTGGAACATGTGTCCCAAAATGATGCATAATGGATATCCCCAGCATAGGAGCATAAAACAGCAACACAGCTCAGATGTGAAAATACAAGTGTTAAGGGCCTCGAACTATTCTTCACAGAGGCAATGCTTAGCACAGTGACAGAATCTTCAAATAAGAGAGGAAAATGAGTACACAATCATCTCTGAAGGTGATGAGAATGGTGATGAGGCCATAGATGCTTGTGATGTGGTGGTCACAACAGAAGAGCTCAGTGATATCTGGGTATGTGAGCAGTATGAGTGGGATAACACATTAGACTTCCAAAACCTCATTCACTAAATTAGAAAGGGTCCTATAAATGACAGCCACAGCCCATAGCAATAGCCCCAGGCACCTAGCAATGGTGAAATTCCTCAAAACAGTGGTGTACCTGAGTGGCTGACACTGTTGAGAAAAAAACATGGAAGAAGAACATCTGGATGAGGCAGGCATCAAAGTCTACCTCACAGACATTGAATAAGAAAAGTCTGAGCAAGGTGATCAGAATGGCAGCACAGAATCCCAAGTCACTAACTGTTCAACATGGAAAGAAAAAGGTACATGGGTGCAGGAAGTGACTTTCATTTAACATCTCCATTGCTCGTTTTAATATTTATTTACTTATTTTTAAAATCTTTATTGTTGAAAGTATTATGTGCCCCCCTTTTCCACATTGACCCCTTCCCCCCTTCCCCTCTGCCCCAGGCCTTCACCACACTATTGTCTCTGTCTATGGGCTGTGCATATATGTATACAAGCTCTTGGTTGATCCCTTCCCACCCACCCACCGACCCAACCCTGCCTTCCCTCTGAGATTCTACAGCCTGTTCCATGTTTCTGTGTCTCTGGATCTATCCAGGGTTGGGGGTTCTGGGGTTAGATTTTGGAAGGCAGCTCTCCTGGACATCTTTCTCCAGGAGAACTTTAACATACAGGCAGCTTTTGCCTGGGGGAAGCAATTGCACCACCCTGTTGAAAAACCTCTCCCTTCATCCTGTGGAGTCTGCTCAGGCTAAAATATTTAAGACTGAGAATAACAATCAGCTTGCAGGCAGAGGCAGATCTCTGGAGGCTCTGAGTCTCCCTGATCTTCTGGACCCTGGGCTAGGAAAACCAGACCTGACACACATCTTGGTCCTTTCCAAAGGCAACCAGCAACCTACAAGCTGTGGATCACTGATAGCTCCAAACAGTACTCAGGGCCAGTCACAAAGAGCATCCATGGCTCATTTTAGAAATCTGGTGAATTGCAGAGAAATTTACATCTTTAGAAGGGTATCTTAAACCAAAGCCCACAAAAGAAAGCAGCCTTCCACAGAACATGGTTTAATTATACAGATTTGAAGAGAAAATAAAATCTAGAATAAGAATTACCTTAAAACCTCGCCTTTTCTGAAATGCTAGTTAGGATAAAAGAGATACAATTCTCTACTCAACTATTACTATATCCTTTTATTAAGACTCTTATCTTTTTTTTTTTTTGGCAACTCTACTCTTTCTCATCTATTCAATAAAGGGACAGATGTTCTTACATACATGTTTGATCATTTCATCATTCTAATTTCAATTCATTAGTAGTTGCATGTTGTTCTAAGAATTAAAACTAAAGTAAAATCTCATCTTTCATAACCCTCTTTCTGTTTAATTTTCAACATTTATACTTGAAGTTTCATAGTCACCTTTCATTTGTTTTTCAGATGGTCCATATGTTCTCAACTTTTATTTTCCTATTGTTTCTCTAAAATTTCCTTCTGTTTTATATTCCTTAGGTTACTTATCCCTCTATCTTTAGACCTCAATTACATACCACTTGCTTAGGGAAGTCATTATTCATATTCTCCTTGCTCAGAGTTTTTTATTAGAATTTCTTAAAAATATGTTTTTATTGATTTCAGAGAGGAAGGGAGAGAGAGATAGAAAGATCATTGATGAGAGACAATCATTGGTTGGCTGCCTCCTGAAACCCACTGGAGATCGAGGCCATACCCAGGCATGTGCTCTGACCAGGAATCAAACTGCAACTCTCTGGTTCATAGGTTGATGCTCAACCACTGGGCCACTGCGGCTGGGCTACCCTTCATTTCTTAATAATAGCATTTATCATAATTGTAAATGTAGATGTATCCTTAATAATTTTTGTCTGTATCACCTGTTATAATGAAGGCAAAGTCCTCTTTCTGCTCTCTACTGTTTTCCTGTACCTTAGTAGTGTCTAATACTGCATCTGAAACACTGGGAGTACTTAAGAATTTAAATAGATTTTTATAAATGTTCCGCAGACACCTCAAATTTTATGCATTCAAAGTGGCTTTCACTATCCCCTTTTATAAACAATAGTAATTCTCTGTCACTATCTCATTGAATGACATACCATCAACGTGGTTTTACATCAGACACCTAAGCATCAACTATGAAACCAACCCACAATCATTTATTAAAATTTGCTTATATATTATAAGTGTTGTTAACATAAAAAAAACTCCGCATTCAAACCTGTGGTGTATTTTTGTGAGTTTATTTGAGTCAATAATTGCCAGAAAGCAGAATCTCAAAGTATTGAGATAGTGCTCCCTAGATGGCGTTTTTTGTTTGTTTGTTTGTTTTTTTACCTTTTTTTATAGATTACAATCAAAAGAGGAGATGTGAGTGGGTTACATTAACTCCATTGGTGATAGATTAAGGAAGCAGAAAAAGCAAAGGGGAGGGGACCTCTGGGATTGGATAAAAGTAAAATGATAGACACATACTTTTTTAAATTAGGTGGGTGCAGGATAGTAAACAGTCAACAATTAACAATAACAATGAGGGAATTTGTGGTCTCTGTTCCTGGTGCCCTGGTACATTGATTGTGCCCTGAAGGGTCCGGAAAAAGGGAAATTACAAGTTACCCTGACATTCAGCAGGTATGTTATCTTAGATGCCAAAAATATGTTTAGTGAAGATCAAAGTTGATCTTTGTCAGGGAAGATACTAACCTAGGACATGGCTACCCACTATAAACTGCTTTTTAATTCAAGGTTTTCATTTCAGACCATCCTTTATGGTTACTTTAGGTCTTTTGAGTTTGCAAGGCTACCACACAGATTATCCCTGAGTTAGTCAGGTTAACATGTGGCCCCCTTTTGTCCACAATATCATTCATCTCTGTTATATTTTTATTTTCACAACCATTACTCTAAGAGAGGTCACCATTAATTCTCAATTGTGCTTTTGCAATCACTTCTAAAATATTTTTCTGAAGATTTTATGAACTTTAAATGGCATGAAGAAATTATAATGATAAAATATGTATAAAAATGTAAAATGACACCATGTGATACTTACCTTTGTCTGGTTTATATTTGTTAGCATAATACTCTGGGATGGGGGGGGGTAAAGCAGGGAATTTATATGCATATATGCATAGCCCATGGACATGCAAATATACATGCAAGTGTAGGGTGGAAAGGGTCAATGGAACAAAACAACAACAACAACAAAGGGGTACATCTGTAATACTTTCAGCAATAAAGATAAATTAAAAAAAATTTAAATGAAAAAGTTATATGCAATAAGATATATCTTCAGAGTGTAGAAAGAATTAAAGAGAAATATCTTTGAAATAGAGAAATCATAAATCTTTGCATTTCAAAATCCCTTTAATGGACTTGCACTAAGTCATTAATGGAAGAAAGGAACATAGGAGAGGGAAGTGTCAGCATCACAGTTCAGCATCAACTCACCTCTAGGAATGCACATATATTTTGATATGAACACCATTTTTAAAAAGTCTAAAATATAAACATGCTTCCAAAATCTTAAACAGAAATGTGTCTAGTTTTAAATAAAAATATTGTCAAACTAAGGGTAACACAATTTTCATATGACAACCATGCTGAAAGAAAATGTCAACAAAATGTAAAGACACTTATTGTCATGTCCATAATTGCTATGATTATCCTCCAGCAAGTTTTCAGAAATCTTTTCTGGATTGTGTATTAGGAAAACTTAGTTCTACCACCTCTCTCCCATTGGCACTTACGTTTTTTTAAATATTCTAGTCCTCATAAAAGAACAGAACTTTTTAGAAAATATTATACAAATTATAAGTTATTGAACATATGGGAACTAGCATTATTGCTTTTTATCGTAAAACATTTTACTGGATAGGGAGGGTGGGGGTAAGGGAGAGAGATCAACCAAAGGACTTGTATGCATGCATAAAAGCATAAGCAATGGATGCAGACAACAGAGGGTAAGGGTGAGGGCAAGATTGGGAGGGGGGTGGGGGGAAATAGGGGGATATGGACACATTAATCAATGAAGGGCAAAAAAAACATTTTACTGAATAAAATTCAAAGGTTTCCCTACATTTTCAAAGAAAACCACTTCTTCATCCTGCTTCGAATCTGCTGGGTCTTGACACTGTAGATGATTGGATTCATCAGGGGTGGAAAGAGAATATAAATGTTGCCCATAAGAACATGAACCAAAGGCGAGAGGTGCTTCCCAAAGCGGTGCACCATGGTGAGACCAATGATGGGAATATAGAAAACCAGGACAGCACAGAGGTGGGAAACACAGGTCTGCAAAGACTTGAACCTCTCTTCCTGAGATGCAATTGCCAACACTGTATACAAGATGAAAACATAGGAGATGAGAATAAGGACAGCATCCAACAGCAGGGTACAGATCACCAGAGCCAGGGCATAGAAGCTGTTGAAGCGGATGTCAGAACAGGCCAGCCTGAGCAGGTCCTGGTGCAAGCAGAAAGAGTGGGAGAGGACATGAGGGCGGCAGTAATGGAAGAACTTCAGACGAATGACAGGAAGAATGGACACAGCGCTTCTCAGCACAATGGTCACCATGAAATGAATGACTCTACTATTAGTCAGGATGGATCTGTATCTCAGAGGATTGCAGATGGCAGTAAAGCGATCAAAAGCCATGGCAAGAAGGACTCCGGACTCTGTGCAGGAGAGACCATGGATAAAATAAGTCTGTGCAATGCAGGCATCCAGGCTGACTTCCTGGCTGAGCCCCCACAGGATCCCCAGCACCGTGTGCACTGTGGACAGCCCCATGCACAGGTCAGTGAGGGCCAGCAAGGCCAGGAAGTAGAACATGGGCTCATGCAGGCTCGGTTCGGTCCGAATCACATGTAGCACCAGGCAGTTTCCCATGAAAACCATAGCATAGATGGAGGAGAAGGGAATTGAAAACCAGAGATAGTACTGGTCCAGGCCAGGGAACCCTGTAAGAATGAATACAGAGGAATTGGTAGTAGAAGCAGACATGATTATTTGAAGGTAATTTTCAGGATAAGAAAAGTATTTAATCACAGCTTTGTTTCAACCATCTGCTGTCATTGAGAATAGTCAGATAACACAGGCCCTCAGAGTACAGCACAGGCAAAGCTAACTGTAGAAATCCAGGGTCACTCAACTCATTGGAATAAGCTACAGCACAAGATGATTTCACAGGGAATCTCTTCAGTATTCGGCCTCAGAGGTTACAGAAGCAAGTCAATGTCCTGAAGTTGCTTAACTTCATTCACTTTTAGTCTCTCTGAGCCACTGTCATCACACATAGCAGGTGACAGTGACAGCTTAGGGTTGCTGCTCCGCAGCTCCTAAGTCAGCCTCATGAATGCTTTCTTCCTTACCAGTCCTTATGGTACAGGGAGTCAGAAGCTCAGAGTTATGAGGAGTGAAGAGCTTTATGAGCCAGGTGAACTCAGGCTCCTGGGAGACCACTATTCCCTTGTAATGGATGATGCAAGTACAGCATTCTCCTGGGAAGATTTTCCTGCAGTGAGGATAGAAAACTTTTCTAATAGAGCAGGCCCGAGGTCCTAACAACAGCAAAATATGATTGCAAGAGTCACAATCTATCTTCAACCCTCTATATCTATGATATCTACAAGTACAACATATACATCATCAACCTAAATTATATAAATAAAATTTATCTCAATGGAAGATATTTGGGGGGTTGCTTATTCATTTATGTAGTCACTTATTTATTCATAAGCCCTGTGTACAATACCTGCATAGAAACATTGAAGAGTTTATAATGTCTCTGTTCTTTTGAAACTTACAATCAAGTA
This sequence comes from Myotis lucifugus, assembly GCF_000147115.1. Classification (NCBI taxonomy): domain Eukaryota; kingdom Metazoa; phylum Chordata; class Mammalia; order Chiroptera; family Vespertilionidae; genus Myotis; species Myotis lucifugus. Next base: position 2,325,836 of record NW_005871186.1, read on the forward strand.
TGGAATATAATAAAATATAAATATACAAGTAAATAGATAAAAATATTCTAACATTGAAAATAATACAGTAATAATGAACATTTTATTTATTTATTTTTTATTATGGCTTTTTAAAATATATTTTATTGATTTTTTACAGAGAGGAAGGGAGAGAGATAGAGAGTTAGAAACATCGATGAGAGAGGAACATCGATCAGCTGCCTCCTGCACACTTCCCACTGGGGATGTGCCCGCAACCCAGGTAGATGCCCTTGACCGGAATCGAACCTGGGACCTTTCAGTCCGCAGGCCGACGCTCTATCCACTGAGCCAAACCGGTTCTGGCAACAACGAACATTTTAAAAGACTTGTAATAATTTAGCTAAATGCCAAAATTAGAATATTAAGTACCTGATTTGAGGAATGGCATAAAAAAAAAGACTTGAATGGAAAGGTGGTGGGAAATGATCTAGGGAATCCACAATATTACAACTCAGGATAGTTGTGTTTTTTTTTTTCCACCACAAGAACTACACTGAAAATATTTGAACAAATTACCATCCTCTTTTTTTGTCCATTACTGGGCTTTTTCTATGAGAATAAACTCTCTCTCCTCTATAATTTCTCTGTAGTTCAATGTCATCTCATTTTTTCATTGTCTACTAATCTTTATGTTCCCGAATGACCTATTCTTGTCATGGGTCCTCTTTATTTCTATAGAAAAAAAAAGTGATTTTTTTTTAATCTCCAGGAAATCAAACATATTTTCTAGTAAATGAACTAAAATCTTGAATTATAGAACTTGTATGGGCCTTTTAAAAATTAAATTCTCTACATAAATGCTTAGGAAGTGTTCTGCACTCCTGTTACTAGTGGTAGTTTTGTCTAGAGGGTTGGGTTGAGAAATGGAGAGAAAGGCTTTACAAGTTTTACTTTGCAAAGTTATGTACATTATACAAGGATGGTACAAGGCATGGAGGGGAGAAGATATGAACCAAAGAACTTATATACATACATACATTACCCATGGACACAGACAATAGGGTTGTGAAGGCCTGGGGCAGGGTGGGATCTGGGGCGGGGTGGGGGGGAGCGAAATGGGCAGAAAAGGGGGGGGGGCATCTGTAATACTCTCAACAATAAAGACTTTTTTTTAATCTAAAAAAAATTTTAAAGTACTTTTAAAGGTAAGTTAGTACGTTTTTACCAGTTTAAGTAGATATTTCTTATGTGGTTTCTTGTGATGAAAAGAAACAAAACAATTTTTGTTTAAAACACAATGCTGGATCATCAGTGAGGCTGCTGTGGTCATGATCTCTACATGGAGTGAAAATTCCTGGAACAAACATGCTTTTTCACATGTTCAGAGGGCTTCATATCTGCTACTTCAGCAGATACTTCATGCAAAGGCTCCCATCCTTGCCTGCACATCAGGAAGCTTTTAAAATAGATTCCCAGGCCCTGCCCCCAAGTGGTTGAATTAGAATCTTCTGGAGATGAGTTCCAGGAACCTGCATTTATAACACCTCAAGTGATTCTAAATTAATTAATTAATTAATTTACTAGAGGCCTGGTGCATGAAATTTGGGCACAGGAGAGGGGGGGTGTTCTCTCAGCCCAGCCTGCACCCTCTCCAATCTGGGACCTCTTGGGGGATGTCTGACTGCTGGTTTAGGCTTGATCCCCACCAGCAGTCGGACATCCCTCTCGCAATCTGGGACTGCTGGCTCCTAACTGTTCAACTGCCTCTCTGCCTGATTGCCCCATTACCACCTCTGCCTGCCTGCCTGATCACCCCTAACTGCTCCCCTGCTGGCCTGATTGCCCTCAACTTCCTTCCCCTCCCGGCCTGATCTCACCCCCAACTGCCCTTCCCTGCTGGCCTGATTGCCCCTAACCCCCTGCCAGCCTGATGTTGCCCCCAACTGTCTTCCTCTGCCAGCCTGATCACTCCTAATTGCCTCTGCCTCAGCCCCCACCACCATGGCTTTGTCCGGAAGGAAGTCAGACATCCAGAAGATGGCCGATCAACCCGGTCTAATTAGGATATTACCCTTTTATTAATATAGATAGATTACATAGGATAGGATTGCTTAAATGGGGGAGGGGGAAGCCTTTTTCAGCAGGAGGAGATGCCCTTTGCAGACAAAAAGACATAATCTCTATATCTGGACTAATAGCCAGCCATATGCACTATACTGCCAAACTGGTTATTAAAAAATTGAACCACTTTCTTACACCTTACACCAAACAGCTGTTGTCCTTAAAACCCCTCCTCAGCCCCCATCTTAGGTTCTGCCTTTGCAGTTCACCCAGATTGGGTTCTGATTGGTTGGTTTCTATTCCAGTCAGTGTCTCCAGGCCTCTCTCTGGGCCTGATCTACAGCCTCCGCAGTAGCTGCTGATCAGGCCCTGCCTCTCTCTCTCACTTGGCCTCGCCAGCAGCTGTGGTGGCTGCGGATCAGGCTCATGTCTCTCTCTCTCTCTCTCTCTCTCTCTCTCTCTCTCTCTCGGCCTATCTGGGTTCTGATAGCTGCTGCGGCAGCGGCGAGGTTATTAGGCCTCTGCCCTGGCCCCTGCATCCACCTCACCCTGCCCATCCACCCCTGCTGCCCCACCAGGCCTCCGGCCACCAGCCTTGCTGTGATAGGAGCCTGTGGGCTGCAGGGGAGGGACCGAGAGTTACTCCATGCACTTTCCTGGTGACCATTCATCCTTCTGGTCGTTTAGGTCATGACAGCCCTAGGCTATTATTAGTATAGATTTATTTATTTATTTATTTATTTATTTATCTCAATTTCTCCAACCCCCACCTACCCCTACCCCTGACATCTGTCAGCCTGCTCTCTATCTATAAGTTTGTTACCATTTTGCTTATTAGTTCACTTTGTTCATTAGACTCTACATCTGAATGAAATCATATGGTACTTGTGTTCCTCTGAATGGCTTATTTCACTTAGCACAATGTTCTCCTGGTTTTAATGCTAAACCATGATAACTGAAACCCAACAATCAAATTATGTTTATTATTTAATATCAATTTTCCATATAATTTTACCACATAAAACCCTTCAAAAGTTTAATTTTTGTCCCAGAATAATGCCTAGAATTCTACCACCTCTCTAGTGTCTATCCCTCTTAATTCTATTTGTATCCTCAACTCTACCCATTTTAAATGCTAGTTAGTTTCTTCAATTCCTAAAGCTGTCATTGGACTAAGTCCTTATTATTCTTTTCTTTAAAAGAAAGTCTTTTCCTCTCACCTGTTTGGCAAAGTTCTCATTTTTCATATATCTCTTTTTCAGTTGAATAAAACTTAAACCTTTAACACATCTATAAACAACCCACTTTATTCTATTTGACTTTTTAAAGTTTGATTTTTTTTAAAGCCTGCTCGACCCATGAGCCACAATGTTCAGGAGGTTGGGCATATCTCTTTTGGATGCCCATTTTGTTTAACTCTCTGCCTCCAGAATTGAGCATACTTTCAAATAGTTGTTGAAGGAATAAATGAATGTTTCTCTAGGATTCATACAAATGAAAATGTCCCTTCTTATATCTTTATGATATTTTTCAAGACATGTTTCTTAGTGTGAACTATTGAATAAAAAGGTGGCTATTTTGAGGTAATAAATATTTTTATTATATTAAACATTTAGTGTGAATATCTTCTGTAATATGTTATAAAATGTATTACTTTAAGTTTATACTTCATTTAAAGAGTTGGGGAACATTAGCAGTTATTGCATACTACTTTTTTAGTTGTTAATGATATCCCAGAGTCTATTGAAGAGTATGGGACCACCTGGCTATTTGACAGTTCCACTTTTACTTTTATTGTTTAAAAATTATCATTGTGTTTTTTGAAATTATCATAGCTATCAGATAGCTAGGTTTAGCCTACATCTCTTGCTATAATATTCTAAACTACTGCTTGTAATTGGTTGTAAGGAAGTCAAAGAGCAAGTTTTTCCAACTTTGAAAAAGTTACCATTATTTTTAATGATGGCAATAATAGAAGAAAATACATATTTCATTCTCAAAATAATTATTTCATACACTGATAAGTACTAAGTTGCATTCAGGATGAATAAGTCGTTAGAAGTTTGGCTTCCAACTAGTGGAAAATTAACATAGATTTTTTTTTTCTTTCATTTTTGTGATTTTTCCTTATTTGGTGACTGGCCAATGATTAGAGATTCAAACAGCAGAATAATTGCCCCACTATGATTTTAAACAAATGTTTATTTAAGTGTAGTTGGTATATAATATTATATTGGTTATATTATGTATATGATAGTAATTTGATATTATTATATCTTAGATCAGTGGTTCTCAACCTTCCTAATGCCGCGACCCTTTAATACAGTTCCTCATGTTGTGGTGACCAACAATTTCATTGTTACAAATTGAACATAATTAAAGCATAGTGATTAATCACAAAAACAATATGTAATTATATATGTGTTTTCCGATGGTCTTAGGCGACCCCTGTGAAAGGGTCATTCAACACCCAAAGGGGTCGCGACCCACAGGTTGAGAACCGCTGCCTTAGACAGAACTAACATTAGGCACAACACTATGATCTGGGTATTAGAACAAATGTATGGGGCTAAGAAGGGCTTTTCAGGCAGTGAGCCAGGATAAACTAAAGCATGAATACTGGAAACAGCAAGACTAGGAATGTTTTTGTGTTACTGGAAATCAATTAAAGCAACAATGAATAATAGAAATATGAGAGAGAACTTTATGTGCCATGCTAAGAAGTCTCAACCTTCCTTTAAGTGGCATCATATAGTATTTTTTCTTCTGTGTCTTGTGTAATGTCCAGATTTATCCATGTTGTCCCAAATGGCAGGATTTCCTTCTTTATATGGATTAATAATATTTCATTGTATGCATATCCCACAGCTTCCTTGTCTATTTGTTCATTGATGGACATATATACTTTTCCATGTCTTGGTTAGTATACTGCAGTGAATGTAGGAGTGCAGATATCTCCTTGAGATATTAATTTTAATTTCTGGGACTATTTTCCCAGAAGTAGGATTGCTGGATCATATGATAGTTCTATTTTTAATTTTTGAGTAGTAACCATACTGTTTTCCATAATGTAGTCACTGATTTTCATTCCCATCAACAGTACCTAAGGGTATCCTTTCCCCCACATCCTTGTCAATACTTATTTTTTTCTAATAGCCATCCTAATATGTGTGAGATGATATCTAATTGTGATTTTGATTTGAATTCCTCTGATGTTTAGTAATGTTCAACACGTTTTCATATACTTAGTGGTAATTTATATGCCTTCTTTGGAAAAATGTCTATTCAAAATTCACCTTAAATTGAATTACTTAAGGAAGTTATGTCTTGAAATACTTTGAACAATTACAGCTGGTGTTCAGTGATCTATCCCATTTCCCATATCATCAAGGGGAGATTTTCAGTTTCTATTTTTAAATCTTTCTCAATTTAGTAGAATTGGATTCCATTCTATAGCCACTATCTATAGTATAGTCAGCCCTGTAACAAGTCAGAGAATAAGTTAATGGGTTTTGATAATATTGAATGAATTTATTCCTTCTAAAAAGTGCCATTAATGTCCTAAATGAAAGAATTAACAAATAAGAGAATAATCATGGGAGTCATTACCCTCATGCACATGCACACTTTTGGTCAAAGCAGACTTCCTTTAGTATGAATGGGATATTCTATCTCATTTGGACACCATTAAGTATACAGGGATATGATAAAGTAAAATAGGCATAAAAATATGAAGAGAAAAAAAATACAGAAAACTATGTGCCCTGGAGTGCATATATCGTGTGTGTGTGTGTGTGTGTGTGTGTGTGTGTGTGTGTTGAGGAGGGATGGGGGTGGGAGAGAAGGATTTGGTTTAATTTCATTCCTGATTTCTTTCCTGAAACAACATTCTGTTACTTAAGAATTTGGGCTGCATCCCTGTTCTTGTCATTCATGGTCTGTCCTTATATAATTAAAATAATTATGTGTTACTTTTGTTTTAACTATATTTTAATACTTGCAGCCAAAATTCTGAGGTAGTAGAACCATTCCCAGGCCATCCACAATATCTCTATGCTCTATAAATTTATATATGTTATAAATGGGAAACAAAGAAAGATGCATTTGTGACTCAGGCAAAGGATTAAAAGGGTAACTATTGTGAAATATCACCAGAGGTCTCTCCATAATAAACTAATGTGTTAAGGGAAAAGACTTTCAGAACTTTATCCATACTGGAGGAATGAAGTTCCTCTTATATCCAGCTTCCTCAATCTTCCTGTCTTATCTAAGTGGGAAAAGAGTTCCTGATTCAATACATTGAGCTTGCTGTAGTCAGAGAAAGAAAGAAAGAAAGAGAAGGCTGGGGGGGGGGGGGGGAAGGAAGACCTCTGTAGAAATCCTTGTGAAGGCCAGAGCTCTGAGAAACAGACCCAGTAACATCTCAGGCCCTTCTAAGATTTAAATTAGAACATTATTGTATGCTTCTCTACTCCACATGTCATGCCTTAGCAGCAATCTAACAGGGTTCCAATATAATAAATAATAAATTACTTTTCAACTAAAGTTGAACTAAAAGAGCTGAAAAATTCAGATTTTTTTTCCTAAGGAAAAGTACAAGAGGGGAGTACAGAACAAGAAAATATCTTCTCATATCTATAGCTAGAGTAAACACAATCCAACTTCTAATCAGATTAACAAATATCCTCATGCTAAAAGAACATTTGCCTACTTCTTATTGCCCAATAAAACATGCCTTAATTTGAACAAAAATCACAAAGGAAAAATAAAAACATACTTCAAAGAGACAATGTAATTTATTATAAAGAGAATAAGATATACTTCATAATATGTAACTATCAAATGGAGACATTAAGTATCTATGAAAAATATGATAAGACTCTAATGTAAATAGAAAATGTGAAAATAACTGATGGACATTGTAAATAGAGAGAAAGAAACTCTAAGAATCAAAAGGACATGATAGAAATGAAAACAAGAGCAACACTGTAATAAAAATAAACAGTGTCTTTTGATGAGCTCATCAGTAGACTAAAAAATAAACATAATAAAGAATAAATCAACTTGAAGGTCAGTTAATAGAAATTTTCCAAACTGAAATGCAGAGGAAAAAAATTAAACACACAGAACAGCACATCCAAGAACTATGAAACAATATGGAATGGTGTAATATATATGTAATTTACCAGAAAAAAAGAGAAACAAATCAGATGAAACATATGAACCAATAATGGCTGAGAACTTCCATAATTAATGATTGAAACCAAACTATAGATCCAGGAATCCCATTCAACATCAAGAAGAAGTAATACCAAAATACTAGTAGATGCATCTAGTCAAATTGTTAAACTGAAGAAACCAAAGACAAATAAAATCTTGAAAGAATCCTTTCTTGTGGAGGGAACATTTACCAGTAGAGGAACAAAATCAGAATTATAGCAAAATCCTCCTTAGACATAAGGCAAGGAAGAAGAGATTAAAATGAAATATTTTAAATATTTAAAGAAAAAGAATCACCAACCTAGAATTTCATATCCAGTGAAAATAGTCTTCAGATTTTAATTAAGGGAGATAGGCAGATGCAGATTTTATCAAACCAAAAAAAAGAAAGACAAAAGGAAAAAAGCAATTCATGCAAGCATTCAAGCTAGCTGACCTGCCCAGAATGAAATGTTGAAATAAGTCCTTCAGATAAAAGGAACATTATATGTCAGAATTTTGGCTCTCCATTAGGAAAGGAAGAGTGTCAAAGAAGGAATAATAAAGGTAAAATATTGTCTTATTTCTTTAAATCTTAATTGATCTAAAAAAAACCCCTTTTATCTAAAGCAATAAAAGAAACAATGTTCTGGTGATTATTCCACATGAATAAATGAAAGAAAATCACATTACTTGGGAAAAGAGGGAGGAATTGGGAATACTTTGTGTATCAGATACTTGAATTACAGGTGAGTGGTATAGATATATTTGAAAGTAGATTAAGACCAGTTCTAAATGTACAATGTAAACTCAAGGCCAACCAGAAATAAATAAAGAAAGAAAGAAATAAATAAACAAACAAACAAACAAACATATATATCCTATATAATAAAGAGCTAATATGCAAATGGTCATCGCGCCCTCCTGCCCTTGCGCCGGGCTGGGGGACATGAGGCCGGGGATGGGGGTGGGGGGGTGGGCCAGCTGGGTCTGGGTCTCACATGATTTTGAGGCGCATGCGGGTGGGTAGGGACTTAAATCTGGGTCCTGCGGTGCGCCCCAGACTCTGACAGGAGGGAGATTTTCATATACATTTTACTAATTTTCTTTCATCTCTGACACTTCTATTATAGAGAAAGGGCAAATGGTAATATTAAAATATTTCCTCTAATTAATTCCCTTTTAATGTGCACAAATTTTGTGCACCGAGCCTCTAGTATGTATATAACACCCTAAAGGAGATAAAATAAAACAATACAAAATTCTCAATTAAAATTAGAGAAGGCAGCAAAATGGGGTGGAATAATATAGGAGTGAAATTAAGAAATCCTAAAGGCCTGATTCTCACATATCTAGAATTACATGAAGATTTCAACTTGCCAGAAGTTTTTCTCAAAAATGTAACCCATTCAGCCCTAACTGGTTTGGCTCAGTGAATAGAGCATCGGCCTGCGGGCTGAAGGGTCCCAGGTTCGATTCCAGTCAAGGGCATATACCTTGGTGCGGGCACATCCCCAGTGGGAGGTGTGCAGGAGGCAGCTGATTGATGTTTCTCTCTCATCGATGTTTATAGCTCTCTATTCCTTTCCCTTCCTCTCCGTAAAAAAAATCAATAAAATATATTTAAAAAAATGTAACTTCATTCATTAATTCATTCTTTTATTCAGCAATTGCATACCAAATACCCAATAAATGGAAAGTGTTACATTCAGAAAAGGGAATGTAATAGTTAAGAGATAAAGAATACCTTTTCTCATGAGTATTTTATTTAATGGAGTGGGGATTTTTAAAAAAATACTCATAATATCATTGTATTTCAGAAATATTCATCACCCCATTTACCAATAATTCTTTCTCCTACACTCTCAGGCAAAGCATTATGGACATCTTTATACACTTGTAAAGTTCCTAGTTATTCTTTAGATTCCTTTTTCATTTAGAATAGAATTTCCCTTCTTGAGCCTTAAATGATATGAACCTTTCCTCTAAAACAGAGGTTGTATCTTAGTTATATTTCTATCTCCAAGGTCTACTACAGTACGTTCAACAGGGTAGGTATTAAACAAAGCTTTGTTCAATAAAAAATTAGTAAATGAGAATATGGTTACTTCTCCCCATGAATGATAACTTCATCTGGAAGATGGTAGTCTCTATTTCTAGTTTTTCTCTTGACTATGGGACTCATTGTAAGTTCAGTGGCTCATTAAACAACTAAGATTAAAATTTCTCCTGCCTTCTTTCTAGAAAAGACTTAATGATCTTGAGGGTCTCTGATGCCAGCGCCATCTGACCGGAAGAGGCGTAGCATCCTTGATCGGATCTGCTTGGTCTTAATGGTGTAAACCACAGGATTGAGCACTGGAGGTGTGAGAAAGTGAAGATAGGAGAGTAGTACACGACTGCATGGGGAAGCCCACCTCCCAAACCTGTGAATCATGGACAGACCAATCATAGGTGTGTAGAAAAGCAGCACAGAACAGATGTGGGAGACACACGTGTTGAGGGCTTTGAGGCGCTCTGTCTTGGAGGCAATGGACAGCACTGTGTGGAGGATCAGCCCGTAGGAGAGGACGATGAGCACGGCGTCCACACCCAGCGTGGAGAGCACTACGAAGAGACCATAGGCGCTGTTGATGTGGGTGTCAGCACAGGCCAGCTTCATGACATCGGGGTGCAGGCAGTAGGAGTGGGAAAGCAGGCGATTGCGGCAGTAAGGCAGTTGCTTCAGCATGATGGGGGCTGGGATGTGAAGACCAATGCTGCGCACCATGATGGCCAGGCCCAAGCTGGCAATGCGGGGACTCGTGAGGATGGTGCCATAGCGCAGGGGGCTGCTGATGGCCACAACACGGTCAAAGGCCATGGTCAGCAGCACAGAAGACTCCATGATGGAGAAAGTGTGGATGAAGAAGAGCTGGGCCAGGCATACATCCAGGGCTACCTCCCTGAGACCCAGCATGTAGATGGTGAGCATGGAGGGCAGTGTGGAAGCAGATAGCCCCAGGTCGGTTACCGCCAGCATGGACAGAAAGTAGTACATGGGCTGGTGCAGGGAGGGCTCTGACCTCACCACCCACAGGATCAGGCTGTTCCCTGTCAGAGATGCCACGTACATGGCACACAGAGGGATGGAGAGCCAGATGTGCACAGCTTCAAGGCCTGGGAGGCCTGTTAGGAAGAAGGAGGTGCTGGTGTAGTTGGAGTCTGACATGATGACCTGAAGGGGGAGTACTCCAATCAGATGTGCATTCACAGGGCCTAGAACCAAAGGAGTTTCTCTATCAAAACCTGTTCTATAACCCAAGACATTAATTCCCCAAAATGTTATTCTGATAATCATGGCCTTATAATCTGCCCAAGTATTTTTTCTAGTTCATACATAAGGAATCTTTTTAAAAAGATGTATTTGAATCATTAAAAGAAATCTTGCAAACATATAATTCTGTCTCAGGAGCCACTCAACACAATTTAACCCCAAATGAGAGTTTGAAACACAGATCTTGAAAGGGACTAAGATAGATTTGTTCCCCAGGCTACATTATAAATTTTGGGAAATGGACTCTAGCTTCCAATATAGTTAGTGTGCCTGATCTGGAACCAGAATCAAGGTTTCTCACTTCCTGTAAGTTTCTCCTTCAAATGCCTTTTAATAGGCGCTTCTGCATTATGGGGAATCTGAGAATTTTGCATAGAGGTATCTTTCATAATTAAAAGAATACAAAATAATCCCTCTTTTTATCTCAACCACCTGTGTAAACATACAAATTCTTATCACACATATAATTTAAAATAAAAGCTATAGAAAAAAATAAATTAGACATTTATATAAATACAACTCATTCTCTAATGTACCTGGTCATGTGGAACATTTAATAGAATGATTCTTAACTTACAGAATATTGAACAGGTATTTCGAAACTATGGATTACTCTTCAGTATTATTCTGATGAGAATGTAGAAACTAGAAAAAAAGACATGTATTTGCCAATGAATCAGTACTTAGATGCACTGGAGAGTAAAGTAGTCTCTAGTCTAGAGAAATACAATGAACTGTTGACAGATTTTCTGTCTTCCTTGAACTTTGGCCACTTTTCATATCCTGTCATCTCAGCTACCCCCTTATATTTAATACATTTTTAATTCTCTGTTCCTTTTTGTTTTTGAGAACACAATAAAGACAATTCAATTTAAAAACTTTAAATCTTCCTTCCTAATTAAAAAACAGAGGAAGGAGATTTCTTGAAATTTCCAGAAATACAGAACATTAAGGAATAATAACAACAGTAAGGACAATTTATTTTTAAAGAATCTTATTTAATAATATATTTGGAGGTGTTTTGTGTTTTTTTATAGAAAACATTTTTTTTCTTTATTTTGTCATCTTTCCTTTCATATATCTTGTGCAGTGCAATCCATTATTCTTCTCTTTGTGAACAGGTCCACATAATAATGAATTCTGTCACCTATTTCTGCAGGTAAACATGGGCAAGTGTAATTCATTACTGTTGTAATTCATTACCATTGTATTTCATGTAAAGCTCTTTTTTTTAAAATTTTGTTTTATTGCTTAAAGTATTACAAAGAGTATACAAAACATTTTCACTTAGGTAATTTTAAATTCTCTAAACCCTTAGAGGTTGTCGGATCAGTTTTCCAGATTAATTGTTAAGAGCTCAAGTACTGTATATAACTTTGCTAAAGTCTCATGGATTATAAAAGGAGAGTCCAAGACTGCAAATAATTCTGACCCAGTGATTTTGTATTCTGGACATTGTTGTTTGTAACTTAAGATAAATGTCAGCTATTAACCAACGGACTCAAGACAAGCTTTATCCTTAAATCAAAGCAAACTATAAACACCCATGAATTTCTATTTTTAAAAATTTCCTATGTAATGGACACTTCTGATTTTCCTCTTATTCTCTACTTCAGTCCTTTCAGAATTAAACTGTCCTAGTCACTTAGATTCTGATAATAGAACTATTAAAAAATTAACAATAAGATCCCCCAAATAAGGAGTCTATATTATTTCAAATATGTAAAAAAATACAATGTGGAAAGAGAAAGGGGTGTTATTTTAGATTGAAAGTTTAAGTTATAGCTTTGTGAGGAGGGGTAATGGAGAAAAAGCAAAACAGCAAGAAGGTGCAAAACAGTTAGAAATTTGTAGGTGCATGGGTGAGTGAGTGAGTGAGTGAGTGACTGGTAGGGAATGTATAGAGATGAATCAGGAAAAATTTCAAGTTATCAGCACAAAAGTTAACTAGGAGATAGGTATCTGTTATAGCTGGAATCATGATAGAAATAAGAGAGTTGAGAACAAAGACAACCTCTAGAGCTAACACAGTCACTTAAGAAAACTGCATTGTACCTGACTGGTGGGTTGGGGATATTCTCAATAATTTAATTTGATAATTTTTTATGTTATCAAATATAATATATTTGATAATTTAATAATTATCAAATTATTTGATAAAGCCCAGCATTTGACAATTTAACAAGCCCTCCAGGTGATTCTAATCCAAACAAAGATCTGAGAATCACTGCAGTACATGGGAAGGTATAGTACTGCTTTATAAGGAGAAGTGAGCAATGCTGTTGCAGGCCCATTAAAGGAAGAAAGTAGAAGATAAGCAAAGGTAATAAATTAAGAATAAAGGAACACTCTTAGATAAAAATTTTAAAAAAAGGTGCTAACCTCTGAGATGAGGCCCCAATGACGCTCATTCACAAGCACAGATTCTTTCATTAGGATTTATCAAATGATCTTACTGCAGATCATTAAAGACCACTAAGCATATGGTAATTATAATAAAGACACTATTTTTCCCTTATAATTTAGCGTACAAAGTAAAATATTTTTAATAAAGTAACCTGTAAGTTAGCTAAATTCTGATGCTTTAGGAAATTGGACAAGTTGTATTGTCTCTTCTACATACAAATTTATGGATTTTTATTCAGTTACTGATGGAGCAACTGTGAAATAAGTTGAGGAAATGTTAAAAAAAACAAAACATTGATTGGGAAGAAACATGCATTCAAATTGTCTGAATGTTCTTTGTGAATTCTCCATCCTACATTCACCCTACACTGTCACTATCTGTATTTTAATTAGAGAAAAAAAACACACAACACATTTCTTTAACAAACTGAAAGATTTCTCACTTTACCCATCAATTTCAGTGAATATCCATAGTGTAAGCAGAGTCAGAATTCCTGACTTTAGTTAACCTATCATTTGAGAAAATGGACCTATAAAAAAAGGCATTGAGATGTTCATATATGTGGAGAATATTGTTTTTGTACATATTGCACTAAGTTGACTGTCTAGATGAGGAAGCTTCATGAGTATATGTGTGATTGTGTGATTTTTCAATTTCTAAGAAACACTTGTTGAGTGAATGGATTTAGTGTGAAGAAGCAGAAGGATATAGTTGAGAAGGCAAGGCATCTGTTTTTGGTCCTGACTTCAGAACAGAAACACTGGGATAAAATACTTAGACGAAATTTGGGCTTAAGCAAGAGCTATTTTTCCAAAATTTCAAGAATACACTATGAACTACTTCCTTATTAGAATTATTTATTTTGGTTTGTCAAAAGAATTTCCATCAGGTGTAAACCTGTGGCATCATAGCAAATAAAGTGGGACACCATGCTGAATTTCCTAACACGGATGTCTACTTTCTTTGGCAACCACGTTAGGATTTCAGATCAACAGCATTAAGAGCCAATATTCTGCCATGATAGTAATATGAAATAATAAGAGAGTGGGTTTCATGTTCCCAAAGGATTCTCCTCTAGAACTATATCCATATACTCACATAAACCATGCTGATTTCAATTTCCCCATCCACTGAATATTGAAAATGGGTAAATTGTACTGATTTTCATAACATACCAATTTTATCAATGCAATTGATGATAAAATATGATAGTGGATGAAAGACTCGAAGAGTTCCTAATATTCTGCAAAGTACTTAGAATGTAAATAATACTTGTTAATATTTGTCTTAAAGTTACTTACTATGATCAAAATGCAAGGAGTTTTCTCAAAGATTATTCTTTAAAGATTTTGAAAGATTTGCAACTAACCTTGATTACCTGGGTTTATCAATTTACATCATCTTTCTGCTACCTTCCATCTTGCAAGAAGTCTTTTCAAACTGTCTTCACAAATGAGCAACTCCCTATATCATTCTGCTTCTCAAACTTTTCATCTCAGCTTGTTTACCTTTGAGAGGAATAGAATCATTTGCCTAGAGCCTCAGGTGCACCTCTATCAATTTGTATTTAAAGCAAGGAGAAATTTTGTGATGTGTTACCAGCCCATTATAATTGCCCATTTAATTGTTTTTATCTATTATGCAAACACAATTGAGGAATAATTCAGGAAACTCGTCCAATAGATCTGAAGATCCCCTTTTCTTTCTCTAAATATTTAATATACTGTACTTAACTCAAAACATATTAACACTATTTTTAAGTGAGCACTAACAAGGGGCAAATGGCTTTACCCCTTTCTTCTCTAAACCCTATGTTATTGACTCACCCACAAGGAGAAAAGAGCTGAGAACATTTCTCATCCTCCTCCAGGTTACAATGGAAGGGAATTTGCAATGAAGAGTGATTTTACAGCAAATCAGCCAATACTTGGATATTATCCCTTGATGAACATAACAGGCACCATGGGCTTTGGGGCAGCAACTGCCTTTAACCATGTCACTGCCAAACAAGTTTTGCAATGGGCTATAAAGAAACCCCATTGTGATTGGAAATCCTTTAGCCCTGTCCAAGTCTGTCTCAGTTACTGAGTACCCTTATATTGTGTTTAAAAAGTAATCGGCTGTTTGTGAGTGCAAGCTTCAATATCAGAAAGACCTGAGTTGAAGATGGTCTCCACTGGTAATTATATAAGTTGCACAAGCTCTTTGAGCCTCATTTTTAATGTCTGTAATATATAATAGTACTACCCTTGGAAGATTATAGATATATGTTTAACAACAAATGGCCCTGAAGTGAAAATGTGTGGGTTTGAATCTCAGCTCCGTCACTTAATAGCTCTGAATGTTTGGGCATGTTCTTTAACTTCTCATTGACTCAGTTTCTCCATCAGTGAAATGGGCACCATGAAAAAAACTAATGCACATCATTGTGAGAATTAAATGGGGTACTACATTAAAAGACTTATAACAGCTTGTCAATACTAAAGTAGTTATTAGTACTTCATTATTATGAAAGACCTGAGTTGATGCTATTCAATATATTTAAATATATAATTCCTGAAAAATTACACATTAAATACTTAATAAATTTTATTGTTATTATTATGTTCATATAAATGCAGCAAAACACCCTTTTTATTGTTGCAACAGAAATAATAAAAGTTCAATGAAATGAAGGACTTTCAACTTTGAGGATATATCTCTGTAGTTAAATAGAAATCACAATTTTAGCCATGGCATTGAAAACCAAGGCAGGCAGCTCATGTCCTACAAAAATAATGATTTATAAAATTATTTTGTTTCACAATATAAATGGAAAACAAAACCAAACCCTGTTCGTTCTGGGCGCACTTATTTGTTACACCCCTGAGTATGAATGAAAGAAAATAGGGAGGCCCCATCTATAATGGATATAGAACATATTCCAACAAATAACTCTAATTCTAGGCAAGATATATAAAATAGGCCAGACATTGAAAAACAGACAATGCTTAAATATTTCATCTTGCTGGTATCCACTTAAAACTCAACACTTTAAAGAAGTATCTCTTGAAACCTCACTGGTTAAGTAGACTCGAACTTAGTGTCTTCCCTCTAAGCTGTATTATCAGCCATGGAAGCACCTGGAGACTTATTGGAGAATTATATGTTTAAAGCTTATTTCACTGAAGTATTTAAGCTTTTCATACTAAGGAAGCAATATTCTATTCTGTTTTCTGTGTACTTTAAATAGGAGGTGGCCCAGCAGAGGTAAATAAATATAATCTAAATGAGTGACTATGTAGGGCAGAAATAAAATGTTGGTAATATGTTTTTTCCGCCTTCCCTTCATAACATTGTAAATAACTTTATAATACAATCTGACATAAAATATTAGCACTTAAGTGAAATACTGTACTTGCTTAACCTATTACTGGTTATGTTTTTAATAGAGCAATTCTATCAGAGAAATTAGTTGAAGCTTTAATCCAGAAAGAAAGACCATGACAAAGTACACAAATCAATTTCTCTAGCTTTTATTTGTTTGTGAAAACCTAGTCTGTTCTCATAAAAATGGACTTTAAAAAATATTATTTAAAGTATGGAGGGAGCCTTAGTTGGTTTGGCTCAGTGGATAGAGTGTTGGTCTGCGGACTGAGGGGTCCCAGGTTCGATTCCGGCCAAGGGCACATGCCTGGGTTGCAGGCTCAATCCCCAGTAGGGGGCGTGCTAGAGGCAGCCATTCAATGATTCTCTCATCACTGATGTTTCTATCTCTCTCTTCCTCTCTTAAATCAATAAAAAATATATTTTAAAAAAAGTATGGAGGGAAAATTGACTTATATATGGAATTTACCATTCAAGAACTATGGCATTTTGATGTAGTTTTTGAGGGCACAGAGTATCTCATTTATGTATTAGAAAGTGAGGAGCAGGGCTTTCCTTTTATTCAAAGGGCTAGGTATAGTTAATATGCAAGTCAGAAGAAAAACATATTTTGATTCACATACTTGCAAAACTTTCAGAAAGTACAGTCAAGTAAGGCCCTTTTGAGCTTAGTTTTGTGGGATTCTAGGTTTTTAGTTGAAAGAGGTCTTAAATGTCATTAAATCCTACTCTTCTAATCTGTTTACTTTTACATGTAACTGATACACTCTCCAGTGGCTGTTAGTTTCCCCTAACCCAAGGTCTCTCAGGCTGACACTGACATCCAGAGAATAAGAAACATTTTCCCCTTTGGACAGGTACTGCTCTGATGGCTGGGGAAGCACCATGATATATTCAGGCATTAGTTTTTGAATAAGTAATTGATCAGAGGAGAGGTACATTCTACCTCCTATGTGATATGTATTAATCAGCAGTCTGACCATCAGAACCAATATTTTGTCCTTTGGGCTCAAAGCTTTTTCAGGTGGAGCATCTTCAGAACGCGTACCCGAATCTCTTTGGTTTTTATACTGTAGACAATTGGGTTGAGCATTGGAGGTACAAGAAAGTGCAGATAGGAGAGAAGCATATATACCTGAGCTGGTAGTTTCTTTTTCCCAAAGCGATGGATCATGGACAGGCTGACTAGTGGGGTATAAAAGAGAAGTACAGCACAGATATGGGAAATGCAGGTGTTGAAGGCTTTGAGTCGCCCAGCGTTGGAAGCGATGCTCAACACTGTCTTCAAGATCAGCACATAGGAGAGGAGAATGAGTACAGCATCTGTCCCCAATGTGGAAAGCATGACGAAGAGCCCAAAGCCACTGTTCACAAGAGTGCTGGACCTGGCCAGCCTTACAACATCAGGGTGAACACAATAAGAATGAGACAGAGCATTCATGGGCTGGAACTGAAGTCTTCCAAGGAGTACAGGCAGGGGCAGGTGAAGGGCAGCACTGCGGGTCACAATGGCCAACCCAATGGCCCCAATGCGCTGGGTTGTGAGAATGGTGGCATAGCGTAAGGGCTCTCGGATAGCCACACAGCGGTCAAAAGCCATGGCCAACAGCACAGCTGACTCAATGACTGAGAAAGTGTGAATGAAGAAGAGTTGCGCAAAGCAGGTTGCAGCTCCCACCTTCCTCTGGCCTAAGAGAAACACCGCTGCATTGAAGGCAGCGTAGAAACTGAGAGGCCCAAGTCAGCCACTGAAAGCATGGAAAGGAAGAGGTACATGGGTGTGTGAAGGCTGTGCACAGACTTGACAATGTACATTATGGTGATGTTGCCCAGCAAAGAGAGACCATAGATAAGGCAGATAGGAATAGCTGTCCAGCAGTGAGCACTCTCCAGTCCTGGGAGATCCATCAGTATGAAGAAGAAGCTGCTGGCATTATTGTTGCTAGGAATTGCCATAACTCTGGGAAGGACTTGCCTGGAAAAAGTATTGAGAAAGCAAAAGGTTATTCTTTCACAGCATTCTCCTACCATCTCATCACATTGGCACCCATAGTCTGTGCTGTCAGAGGACTACAGACTTCGTCTCCTCGTCTCACAGCATGAATCCCATTCATTTAGACATTTACGATAGGGAAGAGTGCTGTCTATCTCTCTTCTGGTGGTTTGCCTTAGTTTTAAGAAGCATACATGGGTCATTTCGAGAAAGAAAAGTTCTTTCTTATTTGAAGATATTTCTCAAGGCTTGAAAAAAATGCAAAGTGGAACTGTGTTGAGAGCACAAGGGTGTGTGTGTGCTTAAGCCAGATTCGTTTTAGTACCAGAATGAAAAGTTCTAAAGGAGCCTAGATAAGGATAATTATGTTTAATGGCTGCTTGGGAGTTAGAAAATAAAGTATAGGAATGTTAATACTGATTCTGAACTCCTGATATTACCAGATATATGTTTTGTTTGGAAAGAGATTCAGTATATACATAATAATATCAGATACCAGAAGTGGTTTGGGCTTGACGTGAATGTTTACCTGATTTGAATTCCTTCTAAATCTTTGTTACAGGATGCTCTATAAAAATATTTTCATTTTTAGATGAAGACTAGATAATATTTACTGTTGGAAACACAATATATTTGATGGCATCAAACATTTACTGAGCTCCTGGTATGCACTCAATGTAAGTAAGGTAATGAGTAAATATAGAGTTTCTGCCTTTGAAGCTTTGCAATTGACTGGTCACCATAGACATATCCATAAACTAGTTCATGAGGACATTGACCATGGGACAGATACAAGATCCCACCTGTGAAACCACACTCTGCTTTGTATGACTTACTCTTTTCCAGAATAATCCAGGGTATCTCGAAGAACAATTATTAAAGAAGGGTTTAAGTGTGAAATCTAGTACATAGAGTTCGCAGGAAACTTTGGTCACATACCTAAAGTCCAACTGAATGATGAGTTTCTCCCTTACATCTTAGGAAAACTTTCTTAACAATGAAGACTTCAACATCTTCTTGGGCAGTCATTTATGTGGCAGCTGTTACCAGTAGAATAGTCTTCATTATATTCTAATCCTCTCTTATGAACTAATTATAACAATGCTCTATAAAGTCATGAATACCTGCAACCCCCATTTCACACGTTAACCGTTAGTCTAAGGAAAACCCAGAGAATAAATTCTGTGCAAGATAACCAATGGTGTCAGAATCAAAACAAGTATGATAATTGAACAATAAATAAATTGTCATTGGCAATTATTGGGAAGTCATGGAGGAATAATATGTGTGGGTATACCTGCGGAGAGGTGATGGGTGAGCTCTAGGAGTCATCTATGTTGTTCTAATAAAAACTTCCTCTGAATTTTGGTTAGAGAGGGAGAGGTAGGCAATGACTAGACTTTATATCCATCAACCTGCCTCTGACAAGTTTTCCTTATAGGCTGTTAATCACAATGTGGTTTCAAAAAAAAGGAAAGCATTATCCCAGTAAATATAATGGTCTGAAATTCTTATACATGTCAAAAGCTTATCATTATTGATATAAATAAAACATCTGAGATTCAGAATTAATATTTCGGGGCAAATATTTAACAAACTGATATAAATAAAATAGCAAATCCATTCCTGAAGCATAACAAGTATAGGAAAGAAGATAGTTTTATATTCAGAAGACATGCCTAAGTTGATATGTAACAAGCTGGTGATCTATTCACAAATGGGAATCATCTGTTGTGCTACTTGGAAGTCTACTCAGCCTTCTAAGAATGTAAGAAAAGAGGAGCAGTTGCTCTTAGACTCTTAAACAAAAGTCTAACTTCTTTATTTGAGCTTTGTCAGAAAAAAATCATTGACAAACACTTTTATATTTTTCAAGGTCATCTTGTCCAAATCCTGCTAAACTGACTCTGCAACATCCCTAAAAAGAATGCAAAACTCCATGTCTCAGAAGTCTTTTTAAAAACAACTGTCTGAGAAATATTATCTAATATATGTCATACACAAATGTAGTTTGACTTGCAGTTGATCTCAAATTCTAGGAGCAAGAATTGAGTGACTGTTAAGTGAAGAAAGAGAGTCCAGGGGTTGTTTCCCAAAACTAGAGAATATATCATACAAGAAAATTATAAGTGTGGTGTACCTCTAACAAATGCCCTTCCTGCTTCAGAGATCCTTATACAAAGTTGGAAACCATGTCTAGGATAGCCCACAACTTCTCTCAATTCCATCCCAGGTACACATGCAACATGATTTGACCTACTATAGCCTGAGATGTTTCTATCACTCACCAGACCCCAGGTCAGAGATTCAATTTCTGTGGATTGTGGGGCTGCTGAGGCCTTGTGAGGCTCCCTGGCTTGAGCATAGTCCTAAGAGAGCAGGTTTATAAAACATTAGTTCTGGCTCTCCCTGGAGGCTCACATCCAGTTCCTGTGGTATAGTCTTTCAAAGAAGCATCAAATGAGCATGTGCCAGACAGAGCTGTCTATTGCTAACCCTTGTAGGTCTTTGCCAGATTTGCAGATAATATATGCTATAAGCTTAGAACATGCAGCCTGTTGTGCTGCAGGCTTCCCTTCTTCTCTTCCCAGCCTAAGACCTTTTAAACTCCTTAGAGACTGAAATCATCAAATAGATCATAGAAATTTTGGTCCCAGGAACATCTTGGCTCATATTTGTATTTTCAGGACATACAATCCTTTATATCCTCCTACACCCCTCCTCCAAATCCAGCCTTTTCCCTTAAGTTATAAATATCTTAGAAGGTGGGTAAGAACGGAATCTACAACACTATTTCCATGAGTGATAATATTAATAGATTGCCTCCAGGATAAATTCATTTGGCACTAATTGGTTATTGCTACAACTAGAGGCCTGGTTCACAAATTTGTGCATGGGTGAGTTCTGGCCAGCCTGCCCTGATCAGGGCCGATCAAGGGCAGGGCTGGCCAGAGAGAGGGGCTGTGGGCAGTTGGTTGGCTGGTCCTGCCCCCTGGTTGAACTCCCGGTCAAAGAGACAATTTGCATATTAGCCTTTTTAAAAAAATATATATTTTTATTGATTTCAGAGAAGAAGGGAGAGGGAGAGAGATATAGAAATATCAATGATGAGAGAATCATTGATCAGCTTCCTCCTGCACGTCCCCCAACTGGGGATCCAGCACACAACCCGGGCATGTGCCCCTGACCAGAATCAAACCCAGGACCCTTCAGTCCACAGGCTGACGCTCTATCCACTGAGCCAAACCAGCCAGGGCCATATTAGCCTTTTATTATATAAGATAACATAGAGCTTACTTTTTACTGCTGTTGTCTCTTCTCCTCCTCTCTCTCTCCTCAAAGTGAGTTCTTCATATTTCCTGAGGGAATGATTATAAGTGGTGGAGGAGATTAAAAAGATTCACCAGGAGCATATATAATGGGCCTGGATTTTGTTTATAAGTTGAGGAGAGAGTGACATAGGATGCAACTACTGGTTGCAATATGTGTGGAGCTGGGTGGGAATGGCCTGAAAATTGAGGTAGGAACCAAGTTAGTAATGAGGTAGAGGAGCCATCTCGGGTACACAACCAATTGCTAGTTCAGTGATTCACTTGAAGCACTCACACAACTCAAAGTAAAACTATCCTCATGGTTGAGATTTGATATAGCAAAGGATACTGTGAAAGTACAGCAGGAAAAATGATATGTAGGTAAAGGCAAGAGAGGTCACATACAGGCTTCCCAACATTTCTTCTCTGAAAGGGTCTCTCTAGCTGAAACCTCAGAGACACATGAGAGATGTTTACGTAGGGAAACCTGCCTGAGTTTTGGAATCTAGAGTTCTTAAAATGGAGCTGATCACATAGGCTCATAACTGTCATCTTATAGACCTCAGATCAAGCAACAGATACATAGAATAAACTCCATGTTTATCTTACACGTGCTACCCACCTGGTTCATGTAGATCTACTGCTTTGGGCACAGATAGTAATATTGCTCAGTAAATGTGTGAAGATTCTGGAAGATTAGTTCTCAAGGTTTGGTCAAGAGACAGCCATCAACATTGGCTACAGAAATAAGCAAAACCTGAGTAAAAGATATCTGCTGCAGTAACTCTTTTCTGGTAGGAGCTTTACTGCATTTTCAGAAGTTGCCATGACCTCAATGGACATGTTAGAAATGTTTTCATTCAGCATATGTGAAATACGACTAGCTTCTAATGTGGCCTAAAAATAATCCTAATCCTAAGTGACAGAAAATAACAAAAAAGAGTGTGGAATTATCAATTCAAAATAAAGTGGGCACTATATATGGGCCCTTTAATAATAAGGAAAATATTTAAGGAAGAAAGTATATCTGGAATGACTGGAATAACTTGCTAGACGTGCAACAAATGTTAAATAGGAAGCGTTATTCACTTCAGAGCATGGAACCTATAATCAGAAATTTTAAAAAATGAGCCAGAAAATCATCAAAGAATAATTGTGGCAGTTGTGAGCAAAGACTAACCCAAAAATGAAGAGAATCAATGAAAAGGCATAAACAAGTTTGTGCAACATGATTATGTTAGATTCTGAAAGCTAGTTTCAGTTCTGTTCGGAGTTGTTTGAGAATGAAGGCAGGGAAGACAACTAGCAGAATGCCAAAGTAATTTATTTAATTATTAAGTTCTAAGCTGAGTCAGGAGCAGTGGAAATGTAAAAGTGGGGGCTGTTGGGAAAATACTAATAAAGTAAAATCTACCTTATTGGTAAATGATTAGATACTATGAGTAAAGGGAAGTAAGGAGCATCCCTGACACAGTTCATATTTTTGGCTGGAATGAGCACATGAATGGAAACGCCATTCCCATAAATGTAGAACACAAACGTGGCAGCAGGAAGAAGCAGCAGTTGAGAATGGAACAGGAGACTTTCCTGTTAGTCTATTCCAAGTTCTATTTTGAACTAGTTGAGTTTAAGGTTTCCACATAGCATACAAAAGGAATTAGCCAGAGGGAGGTATGAACCTGTCTGGAGTTCAGGACATTCAGTTTGAGATTGAGGAGGGCAACATTTACATTCAGCAGATTGGCATCTGAAGTAAAGCTAGAAAATGCAATGAGTAAAATTAGCTGGAGAGATCAGAAAATACAGAGGTGCAAGAGAAACCTACAAGGTATGAATATTCAATAACAAGTGAGCAATCAATTGTTTCAATTATAGATGAAACATCAGTGATGAGGAGACAGAATTTGAAATAGATAATATGATTTAGAAATTTAGAGCTAATTAGAGTGACCTTTGCCCAAGCAATTTCAATGGAATAGTAGAGGCAAAATTAGATTATAATGGAGTTGAAAAGGAAACAATGTTTAGTTTAGTTTAATTACAAGTAAACTGTGTTGTTTGGGGATGTATAAATAGTCACAATGTAAAGAAAAACAATGAAATAAACACTATAAAAATCAGAATACTAGCTTAACATAGTGGTGATGGTGAGGTCATGTTCAGGTAAGGCTACAGAAAAAATTTGGGCATTGATAATTTGATTTCTTTACCTAGGTGATATTTACATGGATGTTCATTTTACAAAAACTGTGTTACATTGCACATGTGCTTCCATGCAGTTTTCTGCATGTGTTTTGTATTCCACCACAATGAATTTTTTAAAGATTCGGCAAGAGGAAGATAACTAATGCTCATTATTTTTTTTCAATTAGAAATAAAGGAGAAAAATAAAGTAAGTACCTACTAACAGCCATATGGTTAGTAAGAGTACATTTTATGAACAGTCTTAAATGTTTTTTTAAACTGTTTTAAAGCAGGTGGTAAAGAAGGAATGGCTGAGTAAAATTATTTTTAGCTAAGGAAGTATAGTTAATTATGTTTAGTAAGGGAAGTGTATTAATCTTCTGTAGTTGCTGAAACAGATTACCACAAACTCAGTGACTTAAAATAACACAATAATGTTATTTTAAAGTTTAGGAGATTAAATGTCCAAAATGAGTCAAACTAGGCTAATATCCAGGTGTCTCTTGAGAGGTTCTTTCTGGAGGCTATGGGGGAAAAAAATCTATTGATTTGCCTTTTCCAGCTTGGCTCCTTGCCCTATTTCTGTATCTTCAACACCATCAATATTGTGTCTCTGCTCCTTTCTGACTTCCTGCCTTTCCCCTACAAGGACTTTGTGACTGCATCAGGCATACTCAGAACATTCAGAATAATCTTCCAATATTAAGATCCCCTTAACCTAATTGCACTTGCAAGGTTCCTATTACCAAGAAAGGTAATATATTCACAGATTAAGATGTGGAGATAATTGGTGGGCCAATATCAAGCCTCCAAAAGGCAGAAATATAGCTATAAGAGGAGAGAGGAAAATAATTGGTTGAAAGAGCAGAATATAGGTCAAAAACAATTTTATGCAGCTATATGGGGATTAAAGTGAAGGGATAAGAAGAAAGACTCATAATTAGGGATAGGAGGTGTAATGACATTACTCCAGCAGGTCTCATGCAGAGATTAGGATTAAGACTGAGGATGTCATAGATATGGCAAGAATATGTAGAGTTCTAGAAATATTTTTAATCCCAGTAACGGTGATGTATAGTGTAGAACAAGAGGCAGGACTAACCAGAGAACTGAATCTCTGGTGCACCTTTTTATCTCCTGGACAGCAGAGGGGTGTTTACAACAGTGAATATGAATATTTTCAGGCTACACTTAAGAATATGGGTAAATTTCAAAAAAATGCACTGGGACTAAAAAAATTCTTGATTTTTTAAAGAGAGTCTTAAAAATACTGTTATATAGCATATACAGGGTGGGGCAAAAGTAGGTTTATAGTTGTTCTTATGGAAAATAATACAATAATTAATAAATAACAATACAAGAATAAACTGTGTTTTGTGTACTCACAACTGTAAACCTACTTTGCCCAACCCTGTTTATGCTTATTATATCATTAAATATAAAACAAAGAAGGAAAAGATAAACACAAAACTCAAATGTGTGTGATGACTTTTGGGGATTGCGTATGAAGACTGTGATTCAGAGAGATACAAAAAGTATTTGCCTTTATTAGGTATTAGAGGCCTGTTGCACAGGATTTGTGCACTGGTGGGGGGCATGGCCTGTGGGGATCAGCTCACTGTGGGAGCGATGCTCATCCTAGACCCACCCTCTGAGTGGCTGCTCCCTGGTCCAGCATCTTCTGTGGAGCCAGAGCACTCGCCTCTCCAAGGGACCCGGTTCTCCAAGGGACCCGGTGGGGGCCGGGCCTAGGAACAAAAGCACTGAGAGGCGGCGGAGTAGGCTTCAGTCCCCCAGCAGCCACAATCAGCTCTGCGAGCCCGATAGCTGTGCTGCGTGGCCTGCAGGCATCCAGAGGAGGCGGCAGGGAATGAGGAAGAGGAAGAGGAGCCTGGGGCGAGGAGGCGACTATTAGAGCCTGGGTTCCTGTCCCTGAGCCTGGGGTTCAAAGCAGGAGCAGCCACTCATCTCAGTCAGCCAAGCGGCGATCCCACTGTGGTAGTTCACTGATCACCAGGGGGCAGCTCCTGCATTGAGCGTCTTCCCCCCGGTGGTCAGTGCATGTCATAGCGACTGGTCAACCGGTCGTTCTGGTCATTCTGCCATTTGATCACTGGGCTTTTATTATATAGGATAATTTGTAGTATGTAATAGACTAACTCACTTGTGGCAAAATATTATAATTAAATAGAATTAAGAGAAAATATATGTGTGTTTGTTGTAGTATTTTCTACATCTTTGGGATGCTTGCAATATTATTTATTTATTTACTTTTATTTTTGTTTCTTTTACAATTCTACCATGCATCATCTGTATATGGTATTGTGCATTTACCACCCAAGTCAAACCTCCTTTCATCACCATTTATCCCCTCTTTACCTTCTTCTACCTCCTCAACCCCCCTTCACTCTGGCAATCACCAAAGTCTGTGTCCATGAGTCTTTCTTTTTTTCTTTGCTTAACCCCTTCACCCATCTCACTCAGCCCTGAACCCCTTCCCCTATGACAACTATCAGTCTGTTCTCTGTATCCATGAGTCTGTCTCCACTTTGTTCATCAGTCTACTTTGTTCATTAGATCTCACATATAAGTGAAATCATGTGATACATGTCTTTCTCTGACTGGCTTATTTCACGTAGCATAATACTCTCCAGGTCCATCCATGCTGTCACAAAAGGTAATTCTTGAAATATTTTCTAATAATGATAATATATCAAAAAAAGAGAAACAGAGAATGGGTGCAGGGCAACATTGAACATCTCTGATTACATTAAAAGAAACTTATCTTCTTTGAATAAAGGAGGTTATAATTCCTTTTTTATTGGAAGGGAGAATTTTAGGGCATATATAGAAATAGATTCCTTTATGTATGTAAAAGTGAAGAGTGTAATGCTGTGAAGTGTAAGTAACTAGGAAATAGTTTGGAACATGTGAAATTGCAGCTGTGGATTGTGGAAACACCAAGTGTTTCAAAAATATACATTCAGTCACTGAAAGACCAAAGCAATAAGACCATTATTTTGTAGTTATTATAAAACTCTATTGTTTCCTTAATTAGAACTAAAATGTACAGGTTTAAAAGTAGAAAATAGAAGATTATTTAAATTTATTCCAAAATTAATTAAGTTTAGAGTTGAAAAGTAAAAACACAAACAAACAAAAAAAAAACCCACTCTGCCCCCTCCTCCACCCTCCCCAAAAAAAAAACAACAACAACAACAACAAGGAAGAATGAATATTGATGGAGCATTTCCTGAAGGTCCATAGTGAATATGAAAGACATTGAATTAACAATGTTGTCATAGACTTAGACAAGGTGAAAGTTCCAAGGAGCAGGATTACAGATCTCAAGGTCAAAGTCCAGAGGCCCTGAAGTCAAGGTGTGAGCATGCTTGAAAGAACATTATACTAGAGATTTAGATACTGGCAATAGAAACGTTGGTACAATTGTATTTTTTAATCCTCACCCAAGGATATGTTTATTGATTTTTTTTTTGAGAGATAGAGAGAGAGAGAGAGAGAAAGAGAAACATCTATTGATTGCCTCCCATACACCCCTTCCTGGGAATCGAACCCAAAAGCTGGATATGTGCCCTGACCAGGAATTAAACCCACAGCATTTCAGTGTATCAAACGATGCTCCAACCAACTGAGCCACCTAGCAGGACATTGTTGATACAGATTTAAGTAGAGATTGTTGACATTGTTTCATGGCTTTATAGTTCTTTTCAGTATTAGATATTTACTTGTTTGTTTTTTATCTGTTGCTCCTTACTTTGACAACAATAGCATCAAGAAAACAAACCACTGAGAAGGTGAGAACTTTGTTTAATTAAGTAATCTCCAGTACCTCAAAAAGTAAAAAAATAAAGTAGGTATTCACTAAATAAATATCAGTCTATCAAGGGTGATATATATACACAGATGATAACAAGTAATAATTTATTCACTTTGTGAAAAATGAACTATAAGACTATAAACTTATCTGACCAAAATAAATGAACCATTGGACTAAGAAATAATGAAGCTAGTTCATTATTTCAAATTTTTAATGTACTGAACAAATTTTTATTTTTCAATATATATTAATTCAAATCATAGAAAAGAAATAGTTATCCAGCTTTACATCCCATATTATTCAGAACAGTCAGTGGTCAAACAGAATTTCTGTGGGCATTTGGAATATTAGCAAGCTCTTGGTTTCATGAAGTATTCTTAGGATAGTGCTCACTCATGTTATAAATGTGACTTTGGATTTTCCTGATCCTTTCTTGATAAAAAGTTTCAGAATTTTATCTTGTATCGGCTTGGTTTTCACCACATACACAATGGGGTTTATCACAGGTGGAATGAGAAAGTGCATGTTGGCCAGGGTCACGTAAATGTGTGAGGGAAGTTTTGGGCCAAAGAGGTGCAGTATCGACAGGCAGATCATGGGTGTGAAGAAGAGGATCACAGCACAGAGGTGGGAAATACAGGTTTTGAGAGCCTTGAGGCGGCCACCATGGGATGCAATGCTTAGTACAGTTTTTAGTATCAGAACGTATGAAATAAGAATAAGGAGAAAATCAAGCCCCATAGTGGATAGCAGCACGAAGAGTCCAAAGATGCTATTTATCCTTGTGTTGGAGCAGGAGAGCTTTAGGATGTCAGGATGCAGACAGTAGGAATGAGAAAGGACATTGGACCGACAAAAACACAGCCTCCTCAAGAGGATAGGAAGGGGTACCTGTATAGTGAAGGTTCGCACAGCAATGGCCAGACCTATCTTGGCAATTACACTATGGGTAAGGATGGAGGAATAGTGCAGTGGATAAGAAATGGCCACATAGCGATCAAAAGCCATTGCCAGTATGACAGCTGACTCAAAATCCTGGAAGGTGTGGATAAAAAACATTTGGGTAAAGCAAGCTGAGAAGGTGAGCTCACGAGCATCCAGCCAGAAGATCCTCAGCATTGTGGGGAAGGTGAAGAGGGACAGACCCAGATCAGAGGCTGCTAGCATGGCCAAGAAGAGGTACATAGGCACGTGGAGGGTCTGTTCTCGCCAGATTATTGCAATGATGGTCATGTTGCCCACCAAGGTAATGAAGAACATGACAGAGAAGGGGATGGAGATCCAGATGTACACAGCCTCCAGCCCAGGTATGCCTGTCACCAGGAAGGTGGAGAATATAGAGTTCGTACTATTTTCATAATGCATGATGCCAGGGTAGCACGCCTTTCCTAAAAGGAAATTCATTGTTCCAAAAGCAAATGTTAAAAATTACTTTTTTTTTACACTCTTAGTGCTATACCTTGGAATAAATGATTCCTAACCTTATGAAAACTTTAACTTAATACTGATTTTATTTGTATAATATTCATATATAAAATATGAGTCTAAACTAGAAAATACCTATTCTGTTGGTCAAATTCTCCAGATATGCTAGCTAATTGAAAGGGGAAAAAATCTACTATCTACTTTCATGAATTATTTTAGATTCACCATGTAAGTTATACCAGGTAGTATTTGTCCTTTTGCATCTGGTTTATTTTAACTAGTCTAATAACTTCCAGGTTCACCCATGTTGTTGCAAATGCCAGGATTTCCTTCCTTTTTAAAGCTGAAGAATATTTCATTTTATGCAATATTTTCTTTATACATACATCTATCAATGGACATTTAGGTTGCAATTACTTAAATCGTACAAATGGTATAATGGTATTTTAAATTGAGTACTGAAATCCTCAATAAAATAAGATAGATTCACACTTTGCCTTATCATTATAGTAGCACACTATTCTGTGAAATTTCTCTGCCTTGGTCAACAATGATACATGTTAGACTAGTGATTAATAGCATGCACTGATCTGCTTTTTATGCAAAGAGATGGATACAGAAAGTTAAAATAATAATTTAGAAAACATTTCATATACATTTGTTATATACATTTGACATAATTCTGTTACTTTAATAATAAAATGTTGGCTTTGTATTTTGGGTACATTTTAATTATTTTGTGCCATTTAATTTGTACTTATGTTTTACAATGAAACTACATAGGCATTTCATACACACTCTTCACAGCCCGATGAAGTCATCCCCAATAACAATAAACTCTTGTGTAAACTATTCATCCTGATTTGTCACCATTCTCACTCACTAACATCATGGCTGGTATTGTGTGTGTGAGCCTTATGAAATTTGCACTTCGAAATCTTCATTGTCTGCATGGGACATACAGACTCTACCTGTGATAGCGTAAGTATTTCCCAGGTGATTTAATAAAAATTTCACTTGCGTCCAATTCTTGATAAGGAAATATTACTAAAGAAAACAATAAAAATATAAAAGACTCTTCTCCCAAGACTTACACTCTCCTTGGCCTCCTATTGAAGATGAGAAGCTTAGGACGCCGCCCCCTGCTTTGGCTTTCATTTGGAAAACTATTTAATTTTCAAAGTCTCAATCTGGGTCATTTGGGTGAGACTTTCAGAAGTGATCAAAGTGATTAATTAATACCCTACATGCTGTCTAATACAAACAGAATGAGAAATAAAGTTAAAATTAGTCCCAGCAGTATTATAACCACATTTTTTTAAAAAAAATATTTAGAATTATGCTGGGACAGGGCAGATGAAAGAGTATGTAGAAAACTCATTTTTATTTTATGGGAGCACATTCTGCCTCCTCTAATCATGGGGCCTCTTAGAGTTCAGTGTCTGCTGCCAGATTTCTTTTTAGTTCCTTTTCTCATCCAGGAGTTCCTTGGCATTTTCAGAGTATATATATTTTCTGGTCTCAATCAATGTTCCTGTTCAGCGATGAAGCTAAATCTCATGTTCAATGTTCTGTTGGCAAGGATAGTTCTCCTTTTATTTGATTCAGGAATACTTTAAGCCCACTTTCTCTAAGTGGTTCAGTGTCATTGTCCAAACATAAAAAAGAAGAAGGCTAATTTCAAAAAGAGAAACAATCTGTAAGCCTCATGATTCCTTGTATTACAGGCTACCGTTTCCCTACTCACTAATTTATTCCAAGTCTCTAAAATTTATTATATTTCAAATTCAAGTCCGTTAAAACCTTGTTTTCATTCTCACCTGGCATCTTAAGGCAGCATAGTTGCTAAAATCATGCAAAGGCAGCTTTCTCATCCATGTCCAAGATAAAAAAACGTTGGTGACCTGATTTGAGTTGCTTTATTATTCATACAGCTTTCCCCTGAAAATAGGAGTCTCCTGGGATTCCATCTCTGCTTGAACTGAGAGTCCTCATTAATCCTTTTCACTTCTTAGGATGCTCCCCAAATGGCCTGAGTTCTGGGGCCTTTTTTTTGCATCAGGTGAATTCAAAATCTAACCAATCAACACAGAATTTCACAATAAGTGTTGACATGAATTCAAATCTGTCCATCCAAAATCAACTTTAAAAATTATTTATATATTTCTGAAATAATTCATATTTTCATTGGTATCATTCATATTTTTTATAATATATGTTGGGAATTCTAAAAAGTTCATTTCATCAAAGTCTCATTAAATTTTAATATAACTTCAATTCACCAATGTTTCAGACATAAATCACTACTTAGTTTTACTAAAATAAAATATAAACTTTTAATTATACCTCAATTAAAAAAGCTTTTTGGATACTTTACTTTAAATAGTCTTTGAGATTTCCCAGAAGACCACTAAAAATCACAATGATTTGTTCTTTCATATTATAAAAAGAGAGGGACTGGAAATATTTAAATTTATTTGGTATGGTACCATTAATGAGTTTAACAGGAAGAATAGTCAAATGAAAAGAGATGCTCTACTCTCCTTAAGTTAAATTGGCATAATTGAATGTTGTTTATATAAAAATCTTACTAGTTATATTCTTTTTATCTGGTAGATCTCAGAGATTTGTTAAAGCTCTTGCTCTATTTACTATATTTCTGTTTGTCAGAGTCTGAAAGGTACTTTGCCTGGTAGAAGAAAACAACAGTATAGGGTTATCACTAATAAGTTCGGTTACTTAAAAACATTTTATTTGGTCATGACCTCATTTCTTTAATTTGAAAGTATATATTTTATATCAGTGGTTTTCAATTGGGAGTTTAATTAAAATACAGGTATTTATTAGCTATAAAGATGGACTGACTCTCTTAACTTGATAGTTGTCTTATGTTTTTGGTATATTCTTGCTATATGTTTGATAAATTCATTGTATATTATGTCTCAGGATTATATTGTTATATCTCAAGATTTCTTTCACTGTAACAATTGAATTCAGCCATTTTTTTTAAAAAACCCTCTTTTTATGGATTTTTTTTAAGAGGGAGAGGAAGAGATAGAAACATTGACTAGAGAAAAACATCAACATTCACTGGCTGCTTCTTGCATGCCCCCAACTGGGGATCGAGCCTGCAACCTGGTCATGTGCCTTGACCAGGAATCAAACTGGTGACCTCTTGGTGCATGGGTTAACACTCAACCTCTGAGCTACACCAGCCTGGCTGAATTCACCCATTTTTATAAATTAGATATGATGTTCACTATCTTTGAAAATAGGCATAATCATTATGCTTATAGACTTTTTGTCTGAACATGTTTTTTTCTTTAAATTTTGCATTATTATATTTGTTTTGTGTGCCACAGAAACTGCCAAATGCCCTTATCAAATGTATAAAATCTCATCTAATCCTTTACTTTTGAAAATCATCAGTAATAAAATAACCATAACCATTTTAGGTATGTTGTCATTAGAAATAGTTTTTGTTATCTTACACTGACACTTCCTGAGAGAGCTTACAATCAACTACAGGATAAAACAAAAAAAAGACTAATTATAAAAAAGACTACTCAGAACCCCCCATATATAAGAATTGTACCAGGTATGTACTATTAGGTGCAGGATTATGATGGCATCACTTACCCAACTTTGAAATCATCCTAGTGGACTGAATAATGATTTCCAGAATTCCATTAGAGCAGGCGGGACCATGAGATTCCAGGCCCAAGACCTAACAGGATAATAATTAATTACATAGCACTGAATATACTGTTGAGGAATGATTTGTGTAGCTTTATCTTCCAGTAGTGTTGATGTCATATTAGTGCTCTGTATTCTGGATATGTAATGATTTTTTTTCTCTCGCTTCTTATGCCAGCCATAAACTCTAGTGATTTAGGAGACTGTTTTTTCAAGGTAAAATAAAACATTTGTAAATGTATTTTATGCTCCAAGATGGATGCCTCCAAATTTTGGAAAATCTTAATAAGTATTCTTATTTTCATGGCAATAGAATTATTTGCAAAGGTTCAATAAGAGTCAATCTGGTCCTCTTTTTAACCATGATATAATTGGAAATACTGCTTATGGAACCAATCCCTTGCCTAAAATGTCGTATTTGAGATGATTCCCTTTTAATCAGAAATGAAGAGAAGCCTGGCTGATGTGGCTCAGTGTTTAAGCATTGACCTATGAACCAGGAGGTCACAGTTCAATTCCTAGTTAGGGCACATGCCCAGTGGGGGGCATGCAGGAGGCAGCCTATCAATGATTCTCTCTCATTATTGATGTTTCTTTCTCTCTCTCTTCTTCTCTCTGAAATATATAAAAACATATCTAAAAAAATGAAGAGAAATTTTAAAGAACTAAGAATAATTTATGTATCCAATGTTTATAAAACTATTCTGGGAATGTTACAGAAAAACCGGACAA
The DNA here is from genome assembly GCF_000147115.1 of Myotis lucifugus. Classification (NCBI taxonomy): domain Eukaryota; kingdom Metazoa; phylum Chordata; class Mammalia; order Chiroptera; family Vespertilionidae; genus Myotis; species Myotis lucifugus. The sequence continues at coordinate 2,359,325 of NW_005871186.1, forward strand.
GAACCAAACAGCGCTCTGAGAGTTTGAAGTTACACTTTATTCACCGCGGCGGGCCTAGGGAAATGAATCCAAATCTAAGCAAAGATACAAGTAGAACTTCCCTTTTTATAGAAGAGCCAGCCCTTTGTGTGCTTGCTGGCGGTGGCCTTGAAAACTATACAGTTCTATGCAATTAAAAAATGCACCTGGCATGGCATTGGGTGTATCTAGTCTCTGGCCTAAAAGGTCAGGTAGCTAAGTTTATCTCACCCACTATTCAGGCAGGCTAGAAAGCAAAGTTACTTTTTCAGAATAAGAGGCCGTCCAAAGAATAGCAGAGAATTCCAAACAGTAGTTTTACAGAATAGGGGTTTCCCTTCACATTATCACATGCACTCTTTTTTGCTAAACTTATATCTTTCATCATAAGAAAAAGAAAAGGTATCAACACAATTACAACTTGTAATGCCATGCTTCTTAAAGAACCTCTTTGTGCCGAGACCGGTTTGGCTCAGTGGCTAGAGCGTCGGCCTGCGGACTGAAAGGTCCCAGGTTCGATTCCGGTTGAGGGCATGTACCTGGGTTGCGGGCACATCCCCAGTAGGAGATGTGCAGGAGGCGGCTGATCGATGTTTCTCTCTCATCGATGTTTCTAACTCTCTATCTCTCTCCCTTCCTCTCTGTAAAATATCAATAAAATATATTTAAAAAAAAAAAATAAAGAACCTCTTTGTATTGATTAACGATAGGTCTTGCAGCCTTTTTAGTTTCCCAAAATCACAATTTATTATGGGTTGCATCATCAATCATGACCCTGATTCATCCATGGTATTGCTGGAGTATATTGGATTCCTGGGGGCAAAACACACATAGGCATCAGAAAGAACCAGGGTCAGAGTTATGGCACTGGGCATAGACAACCTCTGTCAGGTTACATCTGAATGATGCTATATGGTGTTATATATCTACTAGAGCCTCAGTGCACAAATTCATGCACCAGTGGGGTCCCTCAGCCTGGCCTGTGGGATCAGGCCAAAACCAGCTCTCCGACATCCCTTGAGGGGTTCCAGGGGCGCAGGCTAGGCTGAGGGACCCCACCGGTGTGCAATCAGGGCCGAGGAGTGACACGGGAGGTTGGTCAGCTGGGGAGGGACTGTGGGAGGGCTCCAGGGCGTGTCTGGCCCATCTCACTCAGTCCCAATCCACTGGACCCCAGCAACAAGCTAACCTACCAGAGTGTCTGCCCCCTGGTGGTCAGTGAACATTATAGTGAGCAGTTTAGCGGCCTTAGCATATCATTAGCATATTATACTTTGATTAGTTGAACAGACGATTGGACGACCACACATTTAGCATATTAAGCTCTTATTATATAGAATATCTATATCTATTGATGATGATAGATAGATAGATAGATAGATAGATAGATAGATAGATAGATGATAGATAGGCAAATAGATTCATTCCACACTGATTTATTCCATTCCTTCCAATTGAGGTCCTTTCCTTTAATCTTTTTTTTTTTTAAATATATTTTTAGCCGAAACCGGTTTGGCTCAGTGGATAGAGCGTCGGCCTGCGGACTGAAAGGTCCCAGGTTCGATTCCGGTAAAGGGCATGTACCTGGGTTGCGGGCACATCCCCAGTGGGATATGTGCAGGAGGCAGCTGGTCGATGTTTCTCTCTCATCGATGTTTCTAACTCTCTATCTCTCTCCCTTCCTCTGTAAAAAATCAATAAAATATATTTTAAAAAAATAAAATATATTTTTATTTCAGAGAGGAAGGGAGAGGGAGAGAGAGATAGAAACATCAATGATGAGAGAGAATCATTGATCAGCTGTCTCCTGCACGACCCACACTAGGCATGTGCCCTGACAGGAAATGGAACTGTGACTTCCTGGTTCGCAGGTTGACACTCAACCACTGAGCAACACTGGCTGGGATACTTTAATCTTATAATTATGTATATAATGGAGTGTTGGACCTTTGCCATGTAGTATATGTATAATCTATATATGTCTATACTATTTGCATAGTATTTCACATATAAAAAGAATTAATTAGCCTGAATATTTTCTACCTTCAAGTGAATGCTTTTATGATTTGGAAAAAGCACTTATTCTTTTACTTGAGCACTTTAAATTTTTATTAATAAAAAAATGTTGTTTAAGAAGAGCATGAGATTTGGCAATAGGGAACCTGCATTTAATTTTCAGCTTGATTACTTGCTATGTGTGCAAAGGAACAAAATGATTCAACTTTCTGGGCTTCAATGTCCTCATCATCTCCAATGAATAAATAATAATACCAGGAATCTTTGTGGATTTAAAATAAATTATATATCATAAAAAGTTATTTAAATGATAAACCCATGGTGATGGTAGTTGATATTAAATACTATTTTTTTTCTACACATTTACCTCTCCCTTCTTATATTAGTGCATAGGAGTCAATGATTATATATTCCTTTTTATATCTGTACTTGACTTAGATTTAACACAGAAAACAAGGTTTGGGAAATTGCTCTATTTCCCCCTTCATGGATCTTTTCCATTTTTGGAGGTAGCATTCCTAAGAAGTATGCTCTCTCAACATTAAAACCTAAACTCTTCTGCTGTGGTAATCACACTCTCAGAAAAAATCATACATTTAACAAGTGGAAACCTCAACAATAGCACATATTTCTATGATTTGTTTGTATCTATCAGAGCAGTTTCCCTGTGAGTTATGCCACTGATAGAGCTGCTGTTAATTCCCCAGGGCTGACTAAGAATTATGTTCTTCCCAAAAGCTTATATATCTATTCACTGGGTCTTTCCTGTAAAAGGACCAAGAGCTCAGAAGACCACAAACACTTCCTGGATTCCCTAATTCTCCTGGATCTTAGGTCTCCTGGGATAAAGAGCTATAGAAAACACCAGCTTCTGAGGCAGCACTGGGACCTAGACCAAGGAGAGACACTCGACTTGTGGGACCTCAGTAAGTCTGCAGCTGCAGAATAAAGGAGGTAATAAGCACCTGGTATTCCATACTGGACAGTAGGTTACTGCTGAGTTTAGAAGGTATCCCATGTTTCTCAGGTTTTTGATTGCACGCACTCCTGATGCAGAGCAAGGGACCTGTGACTTTTTTCCTGTCATATATGTCCATATTTTGGCACCTTCCCAAGGCCATGGCTTAAGCAGATCCAAGGCTGAGTGTGGAGGCATGTCCTGTGCTTGTCAAATGATATTTGTTATTTTATTGATTGAAATGGCCAGACCGTACTCTTTTGGATCAATAAAAGGTTTGTTGAAGGGTGGTTTATGACTCTTGAAATAGCCAATCTCTATGAAAAAGAGTTAAGAATTATTTGTGAAAGTTGGGCTTATTCTAAAATGAGGATCAACAGAAGAAAAGGGCCTGGGGTTTTGTTGCATTAACTATAGTAAGAGTTTCTATAAGTGAAGAGAGATCACTGAGATTTTTGTTGTTTTTTTTTTTTGGATTCTATCTCATAGATTTCTGTGTGATTTTAAGTCTGCTTGCTGATTAAATCTCTCTTTGGAAAAATGGGTTTGCTTCATTTCATTCAAAAATAGAGAAAGAATTAAGACACAAGGCTAGATGTAGTAGGCATAGAAGCCTATTTCACAGGACAGCAAGAGCAGGAATATCAGGAGACTATCATGCCAGCTTATACTTATTTTTTTAATTGGGGCAGGGGGTTCTTATCTATCCGGGCAGGGTAGAGTTAGGGTGGTAAAGAAAATGGAAAGGATAAAATATGACATAAATTGGAAGCCAAAGATATGAGAGAGATAGATATAAATGGTTGGGGAAAAGGAGGTAAAAAATAAAAGAACGTTTAGTGAAACTTCCTGTTTGGTAAGCAACACTGGTCACAATACCTTTCACTACAAACTAGTAAAGGTCTAATATTTTAACTTCAAATTCTGCTCTCAGTACAACTGGGAAGTGAAACAATAATAATAAGATAACAACACTGGAAATAATAAAAATAAGAATAGCATTGGAATACAGGCAACAAACTATGAAAATGTAGTAGGAAGACAATAACGTAATGGGATTAAGGAAACCAAAGGAGAAGAAAGTTTGAAGAGGAGATTACTCAAAGGTGGCAAATTAAATAGTATATTAAAAGCATGGGATTTAGAGTAAGATGACCTGAGTTTGAATCTGCTTGATTGGATACTGGCTGGGTGAACTTAGACAAGTTATTCAACCTCCTCATGACATAGTTTTTTGGTGTGTTAATTAAAGATCATACTAGCAGCCATTTTGTTGGGTTATTATTATCAGCAAATGATATTTTGTGAGGATTAAATTAGAGAAACTTGTTAACACAGGACATAGCTCATGGTAAATACTCAAAAATTAATTTAAAAATATAAATAATATATACTAAAATGTGTTGTTTGGATTAAAAAGCCCAGGTGATTGAAGGCTTTTACTATGATCAAATTCACTGTGTGATTGAGATACAGCTATGGAAGAGATTTAATACCCAGAATCTTTCTCTTCTTTATTCTTTTTTGAATCTAATAAATAGATTTACAGTAGAACTGAAATAATCTGCCTATCGGTTTTTTTTGGCTTTTATTTGATTGTGTGCCTTGAGCTCCTGGTCCATGGTTGAATTTTAGATTTTTTTATTTAGAAGGTAAATCTTTATGAACTAGTTTCATTCTAATCTGTGTAGAAGACAGTTCAGTGTGGTGAAATGTTTCCATCAAGGTTCCAGGTCATTGGTAGCAGAGCTGAGGCTATAGCTCAGATGGTGCCTCATGCCTAGTCCAGTTTTCTTTCCCGTGCACTTTCTAAATTTGAGACAGTCCAACAAATTTATTTCCTTAATGGTTCTTAGACATGTGACATATTAATAGTTTAGAAAGAATTGCACCAACCATCTTTAAATCTTGCATTTCTATCTCTACTTTATAATATCAGTAACATCAATATTTTTTCCAGACTGTATATCTCAAAATATTACATTTTATTTATTCCTCATCTAACACTTGAAATTCCCTATTTCATTTAGTTTTTTTAAAAACACATATCTCTTTTCTCTCCTGCTTTCAGTGTTTTTAAATATCTTTTCAAATTACATGTATTAGGGTGACATGTGTTAATAAGATTTTATAGGTTTCAAGTGTACTTTTTTTTGTTTGTTTTGTTTTTTGGTTTGTTTTTTTATTTTATTTTTAATTAAATCTTTATTGTTCAGATTATTACAGTTGTTCCTCTTTTTCCCTCCATAGCTCCCCTCTACCCGGTTCCCACCCCATCCTCTGCCCTTACCACCCCCCCACACTGTCCTTATCCATAGGTATATGATTTTTGTCCAGTCTCTTCCTGCACCCCCCCTACTTCTTTCCCCCCTGAGAATAGTCAGTCCACTCCCTTTCTATGCCCCTAATTCTATTATAATTCACCAGTTTATTCTGTTCATCAGATTATTTATTCACTTGATTTTTAGATTCACTTGTTGATAAATGTGTATTTGTTGTTCATAATTTGTATCTTTACCTTTTTCTTCTTCTTCCTCTACTAAAAGGATAGCTTTAAGCATTTCATATAATACTTGATTGGTGGTGATGAATTCTTTTAGCTTTGTCTTATTTGTGAAGCTCTTTATCTGACCTTCAATTCTGAATGATAGCTTTGCTGGGTAAAGTAATCTAGGTTGTAGGTTCTTGCTATTCATCACTTTGAATATTTCTTGCCACTCCCTTCTGGCCTGCATCGTTTCTGTTGAGAAATCAGCTGTCAGTCGTATGGGTACTCCCTTGTAGGTAACTGACTGTTTTTCTCTTGCTGCTTTTAAGATAGTTACTTTGTCTTTTGTTCTTGGCATTTTAATTATGATGTGTCTTGGTGTGGTCCTCTTTGGATTTCTTTTGTTTGGGGTTCTCTGCGCTTCCTGGACTTGTAAGTCTATTTCTTTCACCAGGTAGGGGAAGTTTTCTGTCATTATTTCTTCAAATAGGTTTTCAATATCTTGCTCTCTCTCTTCTTCTGGCACCCCTATAATTTGGATGTTGATACGCTTGAAGCTGTCTCAGAGGCTCCTTACAATATCTTCATATTTTTGGATTCTTTTTTCTTTTTGTTTTTCTGATTGGGTGTTTTCTGCTTCTTCGTATTTCAAATCTTTGACTTTATTCTTGAGATCCTCTGGTCTGCTGTTGTAACTCTCTATAATATTCTTTATTTCAGTCAGTGTATGTCAACTGTACATTTTAATGATACATGATCAGTATATTGCATTGTGTGCCCAATCCCCCAAATGAAATAATTGTCCACCACCAAATATTTGGCCCCCTTTATCCTTGACTGTCTCTCTGCCTCCCTTTGCTAGGATAAGCACCAGATTATTGTCTGTGATTATGAGTTTCCATTTTATATCCCACATATGAGTGAAATCATATGGTTCTTAGCTTTTTCTGACTTATTTCACTTAATATACTCAAAAGGTCCATTCATGCCGCAAAGAGCATAGTTCATCTTTTGTTATTCTGAGTAGTATGCAATTGTATGTATATATGCACCACACCTTCTTTATCCAGTAATCTATCAAAGGACACTTTGGTTGTTTCCAAACCTTAGCCACTGTGAAAAATGCTGCAATGTACATAAGGGTGCATATACCTTTGTGAATAAATTTTTTCAAAATATTTACATTGGTGCCTATAAGAAGGATTGCAGGGTGATATGCTAATATTATTTTTAATTTGGGGGGTAAGTTTCATACTGTTTTTCATGGTGGCTGTACCAGTTCACATTTCCACCAACGGTGAATAAGGGATCCTTTTGATCCACACTCTCTTCAACACTTGTTACTACTTGTTTTGTTGATAAAAGCCATTCTGACAGGTGTGAGGTGGTATCTCATTGTAGTTTTGATTTTCATTTCCCTAATAGCTAGAGAAGTTGACCATCTTTTCATATATCAGTTAGCCATTTGTGTATCTTCTTGGGAGAAGTGTCTGTTCATGTCCACTGCCCATTTTTAAAAAATTAGATTGTTTGTTTGTTTGGTGTTGAGTTGTATAAATTCTTTATATATTTGAATATTAACCCATTGTCAGAGCTATTGATGGCAAATATTCTCTCCAATTCAGTTGGTTGACTTTTTGTTTTGTTGGTGGTTTCTTTTGCTGTGCAGATATTTTTGGTTTGATATAGCCCCATTCATTTATTTTTGCCTTTATTTCTCTTGCCTTTGGGTCAAATTCATAAAATCTTCTCTAAGACCAAAACGCAAAAGCTTAGTACCTATGTTTTCTTTTTTGTAGTTTATTGTTGCTGTTGTTGTTTTTTTTTTAAATCCTCACCTGAGGATATCCTTAAGAGCAGCAGAAAGCCCTAGCCAGTTTGGCTCAGTGGATAGACATCAGCCTTCGGACTAACTAAAGGGTCACGGGGGTTGCGGGCTCAATTCCCAGTAGGGGATGTGCAAGAGGCAGCCAATCAATGATTCTCTTTCATAACTGTTGCTTCTATCTCTCTCCCCCTCTCCCTTTCTCTCTGAAATCAATAAAAATACATTTTAAAAATGTCATTAGGATTTTGATGGGGATTGCTTTAACTTTGTATATTGCAGTAATAATACTCAAGTTTGAGCAGAAAAGGGAAAAATGGAAGCATAACACAACCATTGAAACACAAATTGGAAGGAATAAACAGTAGAAAAAAGGCATTGTAGGCAAAAGAGAATGGAGGCAGGATGAAGTGTGTGAAGAAGATGAGAGGACACTGTTTGCTGAGTTACAGATGTTATAGGAGTGAATGCTTTGCACAATAGTAGTTTAGTTGAAATGCATGCATACTGGAAATATGCAAAGACAGAACATAGTTCTAATATGCACATCATTAAGTGAATACAGCACTGTGCAAAACCAGGTCCATTCAGACTTCCATTTTTCTCTCTCCAAGTCATTTTTATTTGATGATGAAAGGCTTCATATTAAATTAAAGAAATAATAATTTTCTCAGATTTAGAGGTCTTGAGCTCCCCTAAAATTCACACCCAAATTCTGAACATATTATTTCTGGGGCTCCAGAGAATAAAGTATGATTACTCACCAGAAATGATCAGTCAGACAAGGAGGAAAAGTCTGATGTGCAAGAGCTTACAAGGGACTTTCTTGAATGATGCTAAGTCAATAAGTATATGTATCGACTATAGTGCCCACATGGAGTTATAAACCCTTTAACTGTTTATTATTACTATTGTTGTCACCATTATCATTATCAGTAGCATTAGCCCTATAAATTTGGTAACTTTCATGTCAATGAAGCCAATCTGGCTCATTATCCTTGATTAATTACTGATGACCAGTCCTTTCTTAAAGTAACGAACTTTACTGCAATGCCAAGATTCACCTTCAATTTGATAAAATAACTTTGCTTATTCTTTCTCAAGTTCACTCTCAGTTTTTCTCTCACTCTCTAGCTTTTCATTCTTGGTCTCAATATCAGAGGACACAGTAAAAGACGATGACTTCAAACCTTACCATCCTGAGAGACATTTGGTACACCATGATTGGAATCCCAGGACTGGAAGATGCACATACTTGGATATCCATCCCCATCTGTTCCATGTATATAGTTGCTCTTGTGGGCAACACCCTCTTATTATTTCTGATCTTCACTGAGCGTAGTCTTCATGAACCCATGTACTATTTCCTCTCTATGTTGGCCCTGTCGGATATTTTTCTCTCCACAGTTACCACACCAAAGATGCTAGCAATCTTCTGGTTTCAAGATGGGGGTATTTCTTTTGGTAGCTGTGTGTCCCAGATGTTTTTCCTTCACTTCATATTTGTGGCAGAGTCTGCCATATTACTGGCCATGGCGTTTGACCGCTATGTAGCCATCTGTTACCCACTAAGATATACTACCATTCTAACCCTCTCAGTTATTGGGAAAATGGGTATTGCATCTGTAATTAGGAGTTTCTTTATCTGCTTCCCCTTGGTTTTCCTGGTTTATCGGCTTACTTACTGTGGGAAGAACATTATTCATCACTCATACTGTGAACATATGGGCATTGCCAAGTTATCTTGTGATAGCATCAAAATCAATATCTACTATGGGGTGATTGCAGCCCTATTTTCCACATGCCTGGATGTAGTTCTTATCATCATCTCCTATTTTCTTATACTCTGTACTGTGTTTAGAATTCCTTCCCAAGAAACTCGACTCAAGGCTCTGAGTACTTGTAGCTCCCATGTCTGTGTTATCCTACTATTCTATACCCCAGCCTTTTTTTCATTCTTTGCTCACCGATTTGGAGGGCATAGCATACCGCTCCATGTGCACATTCTTCTGGCCAATCTTTATGTGGTGGTACCACCCGCTCTCAACCCCATCATTTATGGTGTTAAGACAAAGAAAATTCAGGAGAAGGTTATTCAGGTCTTTTCTTTGAGCAAGAAATTGTGCTGATGTAGACTAAACAACTTAGTCTTCATTTTTTAGTGGAACTCTGCTAATTGAAGAGTACCTACAATTATATTGGACATCTTAAATCATTTCAGTATTAGAGGAGAATAATAACAGTAAAATTTAAGTAAATGAGATGAAAAGTAAAAACTTTCTCTTTTGTGATTTTGTTCAGGGCAATATCAGAGTAAGCACACCTTAGATTGTATGTAATATTGAGTTTTGTTACAATAGGCTTAAAGTATAATTGATTGCTTGCAATCATTTTCATGTAATTAATAAGGAAATACTAGTTTTATTTATTAGATTACATTGTAGGATTATGACTAAGGGGGAAATCTCTGAAGTCATACTGCCAATAATCAAATCTCTGCTCCACTGATTCTAAGTATAAAATCTTAGAAACATTATTTTACCTATGCGTCCATTTTTTTTTTTAAATTGAGGGAGTATAGAATGTCTGGAACATATTAAGTGTTTAATGTTAGTATTCATTTAAAGGATACAGTACAAAAATTTAGTTTGCACATTTGCAGCAACATGTTGGGTTCAGAATTGATTTAAATGTGATACAGTGGGAATAAAGCCTACACATGCCACCAGCATGGATGGAACTGGAGAGCATTATGCTAAGTGAATAGGCCAGTCAGAGAAAGAAAATACCACCTGATC
>NW_005871186.1:2369719-2408941 GCF_000147115.1 Myotis lucifugus
TATGTACTAGTCTTTGTAATATTTTAAGCAATAAAACAAAATTTAAAAAAGATTGGTGTTGAAATTTGAAATCAGGGAATTGGTAAAAAAAAAGTTAGAGTAAGGTAAAGGCTGGCATATATGTGTAAAAATATACTGACTCGTCTAGTTTGAAAAGTGCAATCTGTAGATGGAGTTGAGGTTGGAGAGGATAGGGATAAGAAAATTGAAAGCTTTCTAAAACATGTTAATAACAGCCTTTATCACATAATTAGCTGTGACCACTTAGCTATTTAAACTCAAATATTTAAATAGAAAAGAGACATAAAATTATTTCAGTAATATCCCTCATGAAGTGATAGAGATGATGAATTGGGTCAAAACAATAACAAAAATACCACCATCCTCTTGACAGACAGGAAGATAATACCTTAACTCTCAATAAACCATACTGTTCCAGAAGGGAATTGACAAATAAAAGGGAAAGATAATCAGGGCATCGTTTTAGCTAAGGCCATTCTTGGCTACTTGAGCCAGTTTCTCCTGTTCTTAAATATCTTCTGTACTGCAGACCTTATCTGTTTAGTTTTTAGGCTATATACCAAGGGATTAAGGACAGGGGTCAAGAAGAGGAAGAGATTGGCCATGGTGACATGGAGAAGAGGAGATGTGAATGTACCAAACCTATGAATTAGAGCCAGCACAATAAGTGGCACATAAAAAATGCAAACAGTGAAAATGTGGGAAACACAAGTATTAAGTGCCTTGAGCTGGCTGTCTCTGGATGCAATACCCAGCACTGTTTTCAAAATCAGGATGTAAGAAATGACAATGAACATAGAGTCAACTCCAAAAGAACAGAGGACAAGGAATAACCCATAGATGATGTTGACTCTGACAGGGCCACAGGCCAGCTTCATAACATCAGGGTGATAGCAGTAACAATGAGATAGAATAATATCTTTGCAGAAGGACAATCGCTTGAGTAGTATTGGCAAGGGTGCCATTAAAACCACACCCCTGACTATGGCTGCAAGCCCCATCCTTATAATCCGGGGAGGGGTTAAGACCACAGTGTACTGTAGTGGGTTTCGGATAGCTACAAATCGATCAAAGGCCATAGCCAGCAAAATGGCTGACTCTATGGAGGAGAAGGTATGGATGAAGAACATCTGAGCTAGGCAAGAGCAGAACTCAATCTCTCTGTGATTTAGGAGAAAGACATTGAGTACTGTAGGTAGAGTTGATAAAGACAGACCCACATCTGTGGCTGCCAGCATAGACAGGAAGATGTACTGAGGCTCATGGAGATTGGATATGGTTTTGATAACAAAGAGGATGGTGAAGTTCCCTAGGAGGGCAATTGCATACATGACACACAGTGGGTTAGAGATCCATATTTGTACAGCCTCCAGTCCTGGAATACCTATTAGAAGAAAAGTGGGTGGCTGGAACCAGCTATTGTTTATAAACTCCATAGATATTTCTTGTGATCAGCCCAGGTCAGCTTCTAAATGTTCCTATTGAAAGAAAATCATAAATTTTAAGTCAATAGGACATAAGCCATATAACTCCTCTGGACAGTACTATTCCTAGGCATCTTTATATCAAGTATTGATCCTAAGATGTTTCCAAACCTATCGGAATAACTACCTGAAATTACAACAGTTGATAAATGCTTTTAAAATGTTAGAGTGACTAGAGTTCTTTTGGATTATAACATTTTAATCATTGATCAAGTGACAATAAAAAGTAAGGACATACTTTTGTTCTTGTCCAAATCTTAGAAAAATGGTATTCTCAGAATGTTTTCTATTTCTTTATTTATGTTTGCATCTAATTTTATATTTACTCATCTTAGCTGAATCTTTAAAAGAAGTTTCTGCACTTTATCCACATAAACATAATGCCTAATAATATTCAGGAATCTGGAAACTTGGACATTTTTCCTATTATTTATATGCAGAAAGAAAGAACAGGATATCTTAATAACCCACATGATTCCCCAAGGCATTAAAAATTCATGTGATACCATTTGTACAATTAATTTCTAGGTTGTTCAATATATTCTTTTAAATTAATATATTGATTTTTCAAAATACAAAAAAGTGATAAAATAATCAAAGTGGATATTGTCATTACTTCTTAGCTGGCATTAGAATAATATAAAACATTAACAAATAATTTCTTAAACACAATTCAAAATATCTTTTGATATAACCAGCTTTCCTCCCTTTGCTCTAACTGTCTTCCAGAATATCTTGGAATTCATGCTCTTCTTTTATACTTCTCTTTCCCTTCTGTTTTTGTCACTGATCCAAATAATACAACCACCAAAAAACATCAATGCTACCGTCAACACCCCTGCAACTACCCATGTAAAACTTAAATATAGCCCTAACTGGTTTGGCTCAGTGGATAGAGCATTGGCCTGAAGACTGAAGGGTACCAGGTTCGATTCCGGCCAAGGGGGCATGTACCTTGGTTGTGGGCACATCCCCAGTGGGGGGTGTGCAAGAGGCAGCTAATCAATGTTTCTCTCTCATCGATGTTTATAACTCTCTATTCCTCTCCCTTCCTCTCTGTAAAAAACTCAATAAAATATATTTTTAAAAAACTTAAGTATATACTTAGTTCATTTTGTTGCCTCTACTTTTTAATACTTCTTGTGCCTATATGCATAGCCCTTTTCAATGAGAATTTTTTTGTTTCAACTAACAATTTTTTTCTATTCACTCTCTACTCTAGCCAGGTTGGTTTCTTAATACCACCATACAAGACTTAATCATTTCCACATCAGAATATTTGCACACCTCCTGATGTAATCTTAAATGTGATCATGCTTTATCTCAACTGATAGTAATTAAATTCATTGTTTAAAAATCAGTCTATTCCAACATCCTACAAAATTTTCCATGAATATTTCATATTCGAAAAAATTTCTCTAGCCATTAAATCCCTATAGAATATACTGCTTTTTTTCTTTCATCTGTCATTTACCACATATGATTTGATATCATCTTCCAACTGTTACCTGAATGAGTTTCCCTTATCTAATTTGAATTTAAATGCTTGTAAGATTGGATTTTTACTCTTCACGTCTCACACTGTAACGAGGTCTAAAACTGTATGGATATGGAAAGAACATAATAAATTTTGCTTAAGCAAATTAATTACGTATTTAGAGAGTCCCACTGTATCATATAGTTACTAACCTCTAGCAAAGATTTAAAACTCACCAGTAATCCAGGCTTCCTTTTAAACTCTGATGTAAAACATATTTCTTTTTTGGGGGTGGTCATTCTTCCTATGGAGGCTTATTTAGAACTGAAGAATATATGCCACTTAATCTGAAAGGAGAGCAAGAAAGATGTATAATCAGATAGAGAATATAAACTGTTTATCAATGAGCTCAATTTCCAGTTATCCTTTGCTGGGTTTCCATTTATCTGTGCTGGGTTACCCATCCTAGCCAGAAAGATACTTTACAGACTTTATCTGGAGATCCAAAAGAAAGTTAATTATTCCAATCAAATATGTCCCACTTTCAATCTCCAGAAAAATCCTTTTAAGGCATATAATTTCTCCAGTCATGCCCCAGAGCCCAAAACAAGACCTTGGCCTCTCACATATATACTGTGAATTATTACAAGTTAACCTTGAACTCCATAACACTCTTCATGACTGTCCAATTAAACTTCTGTACTATCACCTTTTCCCAACTCTTCATTTTATTTTCTTTCTAAAGACAGTGAGCTTCCACGACTTGTGAATTTATGGAATCTGTCATTAAGCAGCTCCTAAAGACGATGCTGCCTGTTATTTTAAAGAAAATAAAGTCGACAGTTATACTGTGTGTTTTGTACTCTTCATGAAACCAACCCACTTAGTATGGGTTGATAAGTGAGTTCAGCAGCATGATTCTTCTCTTTCATGCCATTCTCCTTGGCATAGACAGAGATTGGATGGCTTATTATGAGATGTTAGAAACCTCTCATAGAGGTATCTGCCCAGCACCAACCAGAGTTATTTATTGCAATAGAGAATCTTAGATGGAAGGTGCCAGAGGGAGGTTATTAAACTATTCTCATGAGATAGTGGTTTAAATGGGCTACACACAAGATGTCACAAAAACAAATTATTTGGAAGCAAGGATGTACCAAACTTGCTTTTCTCAACACTCCAGAGTCCTTATAATTAATCACACATTCAAGCATGAAACCAGTTGTATAGCAACTGTTCACCGTAAATATGTGATGAGCTCTTCTTTATAAGTGATTTTTCCCAAGTGACTCTTAAGCATCCAGGTTTAGTTTTGATTATTTCAGAGATAAATCATTTGAAAATCTAATTCTCTATTTTCTTTTTGAAAGCCTTAGTGTTGAAAATGATTTTTATCATTACCATTGTTTTGCATGTTCATTATTATATTGTTCCACAACATCGTGAACTGCATTTTTTTGAGAAGTATAGGATAATGTATGTTAAACTGAGTTACCATGGCCTCATTAAGAGTTTTGGTTTTCTTCCCTTTTTTTCTGTAAAGCTGCTATTTGTAATTTATTTTTTCCTCTCTTTGTAAGGTTTTATTATGTCTTCCCTGTGACTGCAACTTTTTTCTCTCCTTTCAAAGTATTAGTCTTTTTTTCTTATTTTATTAGGAAGCCTAGGATGGTACTGAGCATATAGAAGTTATTCAACATATATGTGATCATTGAAGAATGAATGGTGATGGGGAATTTTGCTTTTGGTCAAAGTAGAAACTGAATTTATATTCCAATCCAAAACAAACAAAATAATTAGATAAAATGTATAAAGCAAGAGTTTTCAAGACAATGAATATCTGGCAACAAAGAACTATAATCCCTGAGAGACAGAAAAAATATACTAAATAAATATATAAAATAAATACTACAATTGCCTCAGCTCACTGCTTTGAGAGAGTTTCCAGACTATGGTAGCAGAAACCCAGATAGGGCCCATGAACTTCCTGAGTTGCAGAACAATAGCTGAGAATGAAAGAAGACCAAAGTTTTTAGAGTCCATTAAACAGAATACCTGAGAAGAGATACCTAACTTCACATAGAGAGATTCCTGGAAGTTTGCAGAAGGTCCCTGCAACATTTCTGACATCAATTACCATTTGGGGAGTGGGGAGGTTTCCCACACCATCAAGGAGCAAGTCTCCAACAATTCAAGTCAACTCTGATATTTTCTACCTACAGATAGCATTAGATTTCATACATTAAAAGCTCAGTCCCACAAGAATATCCTCCACTCAAGGTTTGAATTTGCAAGTACATATTGTTATCTGTGCTTGACCAACTGTGTAAAGATTGCAGTGTCCTAACTGGCTTCCCATCCACCCCCCTGCAACTTAGGGGTTTAATGCAGGCACCAATTGCAAGTTTAGGTTGATACCTGTATTTCTGATTAACTGGTTGCAAATTAGAAGTTCCTGTTACCCGCTCCTTGGGTTCAATTAATTTGCTTGAGCAGCTCACATAACTAAAAAAACCTGATAATTAGATTATCAATTTATTCCAAAGGGTAAAAGAATATGAGTCAAGAGCCAAATGAAAAAATATATATCAAAGTCCCGGAAAAAGGAGCTTCTGTTCTTATGGAGTTTGGGGCCTAGATAGTGGCATATGAAGTGTTCCAACCTGGAATCTCTCTAGACCCCTTCTTTTTGGGTTTTTATGGAGGCTTCATTACATAAGCAGGACAGATTAAGATGTTAATCATTGGTAACTGATTCAATCTCTAGCCCTCTCCAAAAACCAGGGGATGGAACTCAAAGTTCCGCCCTTTGAATACATGGTTAGTTTCCCTGGCAAAGAAGCCCTGGCTTTCAAAAAGTCATCCCATTAACATAGTGAGGAAAATGGGCATGTGATGAATAACAAGCAACACTCATTTTACTTTAATGGCTTTGAAGTGATTTCAGGAGCTGAGAAAAAGAGACCAAATGTAACAAAAGATATTCTCATTGTTCTTAGAAAATTTCATGGGTTTGAGGAATCGTGAGGCAGGAACCATGAATGAAGATAAAGTAAATGAAAAATATATTTGCTCATCAGAAAAACCAAATGTATATATTTCTTGTGAATCACAATATTGCAGGCTCCCCTCAAATATTTAACAGGTTACTGACCAGTGCATATGTGTAAAGAAACAAACTGAAGCCAAATAAATGACCACAGAAGTAGAAGAGGAATCAAACCCAATATTCACACATGGCCTGTTCACAGCCACAATGAAATAACTCATAGTTCACAGAATATATAATTAAGTAGAAAATTTGGAAGAATAAAGTCCCAGTAGTGGGTAGTAATTAATAATTGGTTTTAAGTTAAATGTTGTCTGGTCATGCCTGACAACATTTTTTTTTAATTAATCT
Organism: Myotis lucifugus; assembly: GCF_000147115.1. Lineage (NCBI taxonomy): Eukaryota > Metazoa > Chordata > Mammalia > Chiroptera > Vespertilionidae > Myotis > Myotis lucifugus. The sequence continues at coordinate 2,376,102 of NW_005871186.1, forward strand.
TCACCTGAGGATATTTTTCCATTGATTTTTAGAGAAAGTGGGAGGGAGAGGGAGAGACAAAGAGAAACATCAATGTGAGAGAGACACATTAATTGATCGCCTCCTCAATGCACTCCGACCAGGGCCGGGGAACCTGCAACCAACATACATGCCCTTGACTGGAATCGAACCCGGGACACTTCAGTCTGTGGACCACTGAGCCAAACTGGCTAGGACTCATGCCTGACATATCTTAAACACAAGACCTTAAAGATCTGTTTCCAGGTAATATAAATGTATATCAAAACAAAATTTAAGAATGTTTATAGGAGATTCTGGTTAAGATAGTGATATAAGTAAATGCAGTACTTGAATCCTCCCACAGCCACATCAAAATTACAACTAAACTACTGAACAGCATAATTCAGAACCATCTGAAATCTAGCTGAACAGAAGTCTACAACTAAAGATATAAAAAAGAAGCCACATGGAGACTGATGGGAGAGGTGAAGACAAGAAACAGGCTGATCCTAAACCCACATGTGGCAGAAAAAAATCAGAAGGGATGTATCAAATGCAGAGGTCCCCCCTGAAGAGCAAGAGTTCCCAGCTCCACACCAGGCCCCCAGTCCAGGGTTTCAAACACCAGAAAGAAAACTCCCCACAGCTACTGGCTATAAAAAACATGCATTCTGGCTAAGTGAGACTAAGGGCTGCTGGAGTTCCAGGATTTTCTCTTAAAGGGCCCCCACACAGATTTACTCAAACTCACTCACTCTGAGTGCCAGTGCTGGGGCACCAAGGGCACACCGAGGGCAACTGAGTTCTCTGACAATGGGCAAGAGCTGGAAGAGCAGCTTCATCCCAGAGAAAAGTGCTTTTCTGGGCTTTCCTCCACAGACCCAGCAGGTGGGATCTATATCTGAGTCTCCATCAAAAGACATGCAGAGGCTGCATGAATTAAAAAAACAAGACCCATTTGCTGTCTAAAGAACTCATTCCAGATCAAAAGACACAAAAGGAATGGAAAAAGATGTCATAAAAATGGAAACAAAAAATCTGGGGTAGCAATATCTATACTAGACAAAATAGACTTAAACAAAGATGTATAACAGGAGACAAAGAATGACCCAACAATTCCACTCCTGGGTATTTATCCAAAGAAACGCAAGACACTAAATAAAAAAGACATATACATCCACATGTTCATTGCAGCATTACTTACAGTAGCCAAGATATGGAAGCAACCTAAGTGTTCATCAATAAATGAATAAAGAAGAAGCATACATACAATGGAAGATGACTTAGCCATATAAAAAGAATAAAATATACTATCTGCAACAACATGAATGGACCTAGAGGATATTGTGTTGATAGAAATAAGTCAGACAGAGGAAGACAAATACCATATTATTTCACTTATATGTAGAACTAAAAACAAAGTAAACAAACAAGCAGAACAGAAACAGACTCATAGATACAGAGAACATTTTGACAATTGCCATATGGGAGGAAGGTTGGAAGGATGGGTGAAAAAAATAAAGAGATTAAGAAGTACAAATTGATAGTTACAAAATAGTCTTGGGGATGTAAAGTACAGCATAGGGAATATTGTCATTAATATTATAATAACTATGTGTGGTGTCAGATGGGCACTGGATTTATTGGGGTGATTACTTAGCAAGTTATATAATTTATAATCACTGGGTTGTACACCTGAAACTAATATAATATTGTATGTTAACTGTAATTGAAAAATTAAAAAATATTTAAAGTAAATAAAAGAAGAATATTTATAGATATACAAATACTTGTTTTTAGGAAAAATTAACAGTATATATAAATTTTATTTATACTCACCAAGGCAAAATCACAATGTCTGGCATCCAATCAAAAACATGCATGCAAAGCAGCAGGAAAATATAATGCATAATGAAGAGAAAAATTAATCAATACAAACAGACCCAGTACTGACATAGATTTTAGAAATAGTAGACAATGTTAGTTTTTATAACTGTATTCCACTAGTCAAAAACTTAGAGACATAGAATTAATACTGAGTCTGAAGTATAATTATGAAGACAAATAAAATAGTACGTTTGATAACTATATACTTGTATTTGACTTAGGAAATACTTAAGTCTATATTAAGTCACTCTAATGTATCTGGCTTTACTATACAGAAGAATTAAGCTTCCAGGGAATTCCTGGTTCTCACTAGAGGCTAATATGTACCCCATAACTATGGTCTACATCAGGGCTACTCCTAGATATAAAAGTCCATAGGAAAGTATATTTTATTTGTGTTGGACCCTGTCAGTATAAAGAACTTGGTTTTGTCGAATCTCAGAGGGAAGGTGAGAGGGTGAGTGGGTGGAAAGAGATCAATCAAAGGACTTGAATGCATATACACATAGTCCGTGGACATAGACAATATGGTGGTGAAGGCCTGGGGTGGGAGGCAGGAGCAGACCAGAAAAGGTCAATGTGAGAAAAAAGGAGACATATGTAATACTTTCAACAATAAAGATTTTAAAAACATGTAATGCAAAATCCATAGGCCCACATGACGGATAGTTATTTATCAATAAAGACTTAGCATAATGGCTAGAGGAAAAGTACTTATATATTGTTTATTGTTCAACCCAATGCATGGGAGGTTTCTTCATGGTGTTTAAGCTCTATCTTTTTCTGTTCAGCTCTAAGAACTATCTCTTTGTGTTCTGTATTATCACATGCACTCTTTTTTGCTAAACTTATATCTTTCATCATAAGAAAAAGAAAAGGTATCAACACAATTACAATTTGTAATGCCATGCTTCTTAAAGAACCTCTTTGTATTGATTAACAATAGATCTTGCAGCCTTTTTAGTTTCCCAAAATCACAATTTATTATGGGTTGCATCATCAATCATGACCCTGATTCATCCGTGGTATTGCTGGAGTATATTGGATTCCTGGGGGCAAAACACACATAGGCATCAGAAAGAACCAGGGTCAGAGTTATGGCACTGGGCATAGACAACCTCTGTCAATTTACATCTGAATGATGCTATATGGTGTTATATATCTACTAGAGCCCCAGTGTACAAATTCATGCACCAGTGGGGTCCCTCAGCCTGGCCTGCGGGATCAGGCCAAAACCAGCTCTCTGACATCCCTTGAGGGGTCCCGGGGCCCAGGCTAGGCTGAGGGACCCCACCGGTGTGCAATCAGGGCCGAGGAGTGACACGGGAGGTTTGTCAGCTGGGGAGGGACCATGGGAAGGCTCCAGGGCTTGTCTGGCCCATCTTGCTCAGTCCCAATCCACTGGACCCCATAACAAGCCAACCTACCAGTCAGAGTGTCTGCCCCCTGGTGGTCAGTGAACATTATAGTGAGCAGTTGAGCGGCCTTAGCATATCATTAGCATATTATGCTTTGATTGGTTGAACGGACGACTGGATGACCACACATTTAGCATATTAAGCTCTTATTATATAGAATATCTATATCTATAGATGATAGATAGATAGAGAGATAGAGAGATAAAGAGATAGATAGATGATAGGCAAATAGATTCAATCCACACTGATTTATTCCATTCCTTCCAATAGAGGTCCTTTCCTTTAATCTTTTTTTAAAATATATTTTTTTTCAGAGAGGAAGGGAGAGGGAGAGAGAGATAGAAACATCAATGATGAGAGAGAATCATTGATCAGCTGTCTCCTGCATGAACCACACTGGGCATGTGCCCTGACAGGGAATGGAACTGTGACTTCCTGGTTCACAGGTTGACACTCAACCACTGAGCCACACTGGCTGGGATACTTTAATCTTATAATTATGTATGTAATGGAGTGTTGGACCTTTGCCATGTAGTATATGTATAATCTATATATTTCTATACTATTTGCATAGTATTTCACATATAAAAAGAATAAATTAGTCTGAATATTTCCTACCTTTAAGTGAATGCTTTTATGATTGGAAAAAGCACTTATTCTTTTACTTGACCACTTTAAATTTTTATTAATAACAAAATGTTGTTTAAGAAGAGCATGAGATTTGGCAATAGGAAAACTGCATTTAATTTTCAGCTTGATTACTTGCTATGTGTGCAAAGGAACAAAATGATTCAACTTTCTGGGCTTCAATGTCTTCATCATCTCCAATGAATAAATAATAATACCAGGAATCTTTGTGGATTTAAAATAAATTATATATCATAATATGTTATTTAAATGATAAACCCATGGTGATGGTAGTTGATATTAACTACTATTTTTTTCTACACATTTACCTTTCCCTTCTTATATTAGTGCAGAGGAGTCAATGATTACATATTCCTTTATATATCTGTACTTGACTTAGATTTAACACAGAAAACAAGGTTTGGGAAATTGCTCTATTTCCCCCTTCATGGATCTTTTCCATTTTTGGAGGTAGCATTCCTAAGAAGCATGCTCTCTCAACATTAAAACCTAAACTCTTCTGCTGTGATAATCACACTCTCAGAAAAAATCATACATTTAACAAGTGGAAACCTCAACAATAGCACATATTTCTATGATTTGTTTGTATCTATCAGAGCAGTTTCCCTGTGAGTTATGCCACTGATAGAGCTGCTGTTAATTCCCCAGGGCTGACTAAGAATTATGTTCTTCCCAAAAGCTTATATATCTATTCACTGGGTCTTTCCTGTAAAAGGACCAAGAGCTCAGAAGACCACAAACACTTCCTGGATTCCCTAATTCTCCTGGATCTTAGGTCTCCTGGGATAAAGAGCTATAGAAAACACCAGCCTCTGAGGCAGCACTGGGACCTAGACCAAGGAGAGACACTCGACTTGTGGGACCTCAGTAAGTCTGCAGCTGAAGAATAAAGGAGGTAATAAGCACCTGGTATTCCATACTGGACAGTAGGTTACTGCTGAGTTTAGAAGGTGTCCCATGTTTCTCAGGTTTTTGATTGCACGCACTCCTGATGCAGAGCAAGGGACCTGTGACTTTTTTCCTGTCATATATGTCCATATTTTGGCACCTTCCCAAGGCCATGGCTTAAGCAGATCCAAGGCTGAGTGTGGAGGCATGTCCTGTGCTTGTCAAATGATACTTGTTATTTTTTTTATTGAAATGACCAGACCATACTCTTTTGGATCAATAAAAGGTTTGTTGAAGGGTGGTTTATGACTCTTAAAATAGCCAATCTCTTTGAAAAAGAGTTAAGAATTATTTGTGAAAGCTGGGCTTATTCTAAAATGAGGATCAACAGAAGAAAAGGGCCTGGGGTTTTGTTGCATTAACTATAGTAAGATTTTCTATAAGTGAAGAGAGATCACTGAGTTATGTTATTTGTTTTGGATTCTATCTCATAGATTTCTGTGTGATTTTAAGTCTGCTTGCTGATTAAATCTCTCTTTGGAAAAATGGGTTTGCTTCATTTCATTCAAAAATAGAGAAAGAATTAAGATACAAGGCTAGATGTAGTAGGCGTAGAAGCCTATTTCACAGGATAGCAAGAGCAGGAATATCAGGAGACTATCATGCCAGCTTATACTTTTTATTTTTAATTGGGGCAGGGGGTTCTTATCTATCTGGGCAGGGTAGAGTTAGGGTGGTAACGAAAATGGAAAGGATAAAATATGACATAAATTGGAAGCCAAAGATATGAAAGAGAGAGATATAAATGGTTGGGGAAAAGGAGGTAAAAAATAAAGGAACGTTTAGTGAAACATCCTTTTTGGTAAGCAACACTGGTCACATTAGTGAAGGTCTAATACCTTTCACTAGAAACTAGTAAAGGTCTAATATTTTAACTTCAAATTCTGCTCTCAATGCAACTGGGAAGTGAAACAATAATAATAATATAACAACACTGGAAATAATAAAAATAAGAATAGCATTGGAATACAGGCAACAAACTATGAAAATGTAGTAGGAAGACAATAACGTAATGGGATTAAGGAAACCAAAGGAGAAGAAAGTTTGAAGAAGAGATTGCTCAAAGGTGGCAAATTAAACAGTATATTAAAAGCATGGGATTTAGAGCAAGATGACCTGAGTTTGAATCTGTGCTTGATTGGATACTGGCTGTGTGAACTTAGACAAGTTATTCAACCTCCTCATGCCATAGTTTTTTGGTGTGTTAATTAGAGATCATACTAGCAGCCATTTTGTTGGGTTATTATTATCAGCAAATGATATTTTGTGAGGATTAAATTATAGAAACTTGTTTACACAGGACATAGCTCATGGTAAATACTCAAAATTAATTAAAAATATAAATAATATATACTAAAATGTGTCCTTTGGATTAAAAAGCCCAGGTGATTGAAGGCTTTTACTGTGATCAAATACACTGTGTGATTGAGATACAGCTAAGGAAGAGATTTAACACCCAGAATCTTTCTCTTCTTTATTCTTTTTTGAATCTAATAAATAGATTTACAGTAGAACTGAAATAAACTGCCTACTGTTTTTTGTTTTTTGTTTTTTTTGGCTTTTATTTGATTGTGTGCCTTGAGCTCCTGGTCCATGGTTGAATTTTAGATTTTTTTATTTAGAAGGTAAATCTTTATGAACTAGTTTCATTCTAATCTATGTAGAAGACAGTTCAGCTTGGTGAAATGTTTCCACCAAGGTTCCAGATCACTGGTAGCAGAGCTGAGGCTATAGCTCAGATAGTGCCTCATGCCTAGTCCAGTTTTCTTTCCCATGCACTTTCTAAATTTGAGACAGTCCAACAAATTTATTTCCTTAATGGTTCTTAGACATGTGACATATTAATAGTTTATTAAGAATTGCATCAACCATCTTTAAATCTTGCATCTCTATCTCTACTTTATAATATCAGTAACATCAATATTTTTTCCAGACAGTATGTCTCAAAATATTACATTTTATTTATCCCTCATCTAACACTTGAAATTCCCTATTTCATTTAGTTTTTTAAAAAACACATATCTCCTTTATCTCCTGCTTTCAGTGTTATTAAATATCTTTTCAAATTACATGTATTAGGGTGACATTGGTTAATAATATTTTATAGGATTCAAGTGTACTTTTTTTGTTTGTTTTGTTTTTTTGTTTGTTTTATTTTCTTTTATTTTTAATTAAATCTTTATTGTTCAGATTATTACAGTTGTTCCTCTTTTTTCCCTCCATAGCTCCCCTCTACCCGGTTCCCACCCCATCCTCTGCCCTTACCACCCCCCCACTGTCCTCATCCATAGGTGTATGATTTTTGTCCAGTCTCTTCCTGCATCCCCCTAACCCCTTTCCCCCCTGAGAATAGTCTGTCCACTCCCTTTCTATGCCCCTGATTCTATTATATTCACCAGTTTATTCTGTTCATCAGATTATTTATTCACTTGATTTTTAGATTCACTTGTTGATAGATGTGTATTTGTTGTTCATAATTTGTATCTTTACCTTTTTCTTCTTCTTCCTCTTCTTAAAGGATAGCTTTCAGCATTTCATATAATACTGGTTTGGTGGTGATGAACTCTTTTAGCTTTGTCTTATTTGTGAAGCTCTTAATCTGACCTTCAATTCTGAATGATAGTTTTGCTGTGTAAAGTAATCTTGGTTGTAGGTTCTTACTATTCATCACTTTGAATATTTCTTGCCACTCCCTTCTGGCCTGCATCTTTTCTGCTGAGAAATCAGCTGAGAGTCGTATGGGTACTCCCTTGTAGGTAACTACTGTTTTTCTCTTGCTGCTTTTAAGATAGTCACTTTTCTTTTGCTCTTGGCATTTTAATTATGATGTGTCTTGGTGTGGTCCTCTTTGGATTCCTTTTGTTTGGGGTTCTCTGCGCTTCCTGGACTTGTAAGTCTATTTCTTTCACCAGGTAGGGGAAGTTTTCTGTCATTATTTCTTCAAATAGGTTTTCAATATCTTGCTCTCTCTCTTCTTCTGGCACCCCTATAATTCGGATGTTGATACGCTTGAAGCTGTCCCAGAGGCTCTTTACAATATCTTCATATTTTTGGATTCTTTTTTCTTTTTGTTTTTCTGGTTGGGTGTTTTCTGCTTCTTCGTATTTCAAATCTTTGACTTGATTCTTGCGATCCTCTAGTCTGCTGTTGGAACTCTCTATAATATTCTTTATTTCAGTCAGTGTATGTCAAGTGTACATTTTAATGATACATGATCAGTATATTGCATTGTGTGCCCAATCCCCCAAATGAAATAATTGTCCACCACCAAATATTTGGCCCCCTTTATCCTTGACTGTCTCTCTGCCTCCCTTTGCTAGGATAAGCACCAGATTATTGTCTGTGATTATGAGTTTCCATTTTATATCCCACATATGAGTGAAATCATATGGTTCTTAGCTTTTTCTGACTTATTTCACTGAACATACTCAAAAGGTCCATTCATGCAACAAAGGGCAATAGTTCATCTTTTGTTATTCTGAGTAGTATGCAATTGTATATATATGCACCACATCTTCTTTATCCAGTAATCTATCAAAGGACACTTTGGTTGTTTTCACATCTTAGCCACTGTGAAAAATGCTGCAATGTACATAAGGGTGCATATACCTTTGTGAATAAATGTTTTCAAAATATTTAGGTTGGTGCCTATAAGAAGGATTGCAGGGTGATATGCTAATATTATTTTTAATTTGGGGGTAAGTTTCATACTGTTTTTCATAGGGGCTGTACCAGTTCACATTTCCACCAGTGGTGAATAAGGGATCCTTTTGATCCACACTCTCTTCAACACTTGTTACTACTTGTTTTGTTGATAAAAGCCATTCTGACAGGTGTGAGGTGGTATCTCATTGTAGTTTTGATTTGCATTTCCCTAATAGCTGGAGAAGTTGATGATCTTTTCATATATCAGTTAGCCAATTGTGTATCTTCTTGGGAGAAGTGTCTGTTCGTGTCCACTGCCCATTTTTAAAAAATTAGATTGTTTGTTTGTTTGGTGTTGAGTTATATAAATTCTTTATATATTTGAATATTAACCCATTGTCAGAGCTATGGTTTGCAAATATTCTCTCCAATTCAGTTGGTTGCCTTTTTGTTTTGTTGGTGGTTTCTTTTGCTGTGCAGAGATTTTTGGTTTGATATAGCCCCATTCATTTATTTTTGCCTTTACTTCTCTTGCCTTTTGGGTCAAATTCATAAAATCTTCTCTAAGACCAAAACCCAAAAGCTTAGTACCTATGTTTTCTTTTTTGTAGTTTATTGCTGCTGTTGTTGTTTTTTTTTTTTAAATCCTCACCTGAGGATATCCTTAAGAGCAGCAGAAAGCCCTAGCCAGTTTGGCTCAGTGGATAGACATCAGCCTTCGGACTAACTAAAGGGTCACGGGGGTTGCGGGCTCAATTCCCAGTAGGGGATGTGCAAGAGGCAGCCAATCAATGATTCTCTTTCATCACTGATGCTTCTATCTCTCTCCCTCTCCCTTCCTCTCTGAAATCAATAAAAATACATTTAAAAAATGTCATTAGGATTTTGATGGGGATTGCTTTAACTTTGTATATTGCAGTAATAATACTCAAGTTTGAGCAGAAAAGGGAAAAATGGAAGCATAACACAAACATTGAAACACAAATTGGAAGGAATAAACAGTAGAAAAAATGCATTGTAGGCAAAAGAGAATGGAGGCAGGATGAAGTGTGTGAAGAAGATGAGAGGACACTGTTTGCTGAGTTACAGATGTTATAGGAGTGAATGCTTTGCACAATAGTAGTTTAGTTGAAATGCATGCATACTGGAAATATGCAAATACAGAATATAGTTCCAATATGCACAACATTAAGTGAATACAGCGCTGTGCAAAACCAGGTCCATTCAGACTTCCATTTTTCTCTCTCCAAGTCATTTTTATTTGATGATGAAAGGCTTCATATTAAATTAGAGAAATAATAATTTCTTGGATTTAGAGGTCTTGAGCTCCCCTAAAATTCACACCCATATTCTGAACATATTATTTCTGGGGCTCCAGAGAATAAAGTATGATTACTCACCAGAAATGATCAGTCAGACAAGGAGGAAAAGTCTGATGTGCAAGAGCTTACAAGGGACTTTCTTGAATGATGCTGTCAATAAGTATATGTATCGACTATAGTGCCCATACGGTGTTATAAACCCATTAACTGTTTATTATTACTATTGTTGTCACCATTATCATTATCAGTAGCATTAGCCCTATAAATTTGGTAACTTTCATGTCAATGAAGCTGATCTGGCTCATTATCCTTGAATAATTACTGATGACCAGTCCTTTCTTAAGGTAACTAACTTTATTGCAATGCCAAGATTCACCCTAAACTTGATAAAATAACTTTGCTTATTCTTTCTCAAGTTCACTCTCAGTTTTTCTCTCACTCTCTCTCTAGCTTTTCATTCCAGGTCTCAATATCAGAGGACACAGTAAAAGACGATGACTTCAAACCTTACCATCTTTAGGGACATTTGGTACACCATGATTGGAATCCCAGGACTGGAAGATGCACATACTTGGATATCCATCCCCATCTGTTCCATGTATATAGTTGCTCTTGTGGGCAACACCCTCTTATTATTTCTGATCTTCACTGAGCGTAGTCTTCATGAACCCATGTACTATTTCCTCTCTATGTTGGCCCTGTCGGATATTTTTCTCTCCACAGTTACCACACCAAAGATGCTAGCAATCTTCTGGTTTCAAGATGGGGGTATTTCTTTTGGTAGCTGTGTGTCCCAGATGTTTTTCCTTCACTTCATCTTTGAGGCAGAGTCTGCCATATTACTGGCCATGGCGTTCGACCGCTATGTAGCCATCTGTTACCCACTAAGATATACTACCATTCTAACCCCCTCAGTCATTGGAAAAATGGGTATTGCATCTGTGATTAGGAGTTTCTTTATCTGCTTCCCCTTGGTTTTCCTGGTTTATCGGCTTACTTACTGTGGGAAGAACATTATTCATCACTCATACTGTGAACATATGGGCATTGCCAAGTTATCTTGTGATAGCATCAAAATCAACATCTACTACGGGGTGATTGCAGCCCTATTTTCCACATGCCTGGATGTAGTTCTTATCATCATCTCTTATTTTCTTATACTCTGTACTGTGTTTAGAATTCCTTCCAAAGATACTCGACTCAAGGCTCTGAGTACTTGTGGCTCCCATGTCTGTGTTATCCTACTATTCTATACCCCAGCCTTTTTTTCATTCTTTGCTCACCGATTTGGAGGGCACAGCGTACCGCTCCATGTGCACATTCTTCTGGCCAATCTTTATGTGGTGGTACCACCCGCTCTCAACCCCATCATTTATGGTGTTAAGACAAAGAAAATTCAGGAGAAGGTTATTCAGGTCTTTTCTTTGAGCAAGAAATTGTGCTGATGTAGACTAAACAACTTAGTCTTCATTTTTTAGTGGAACTCTGCTAATTGAAGAGTACCTACAATTATATTGGACATCTGAAATCATTTCAGTATTAGAGGAGAATAATAACAGTAAAATTTAAGTAAATGAGATGAAAAGTAAAAACTTTCTCTTTTTGTGATTTTGTTCAGGGCAATATCAGAGTAAGCACACCTTAGATTGTATGTAATATTGAGTTTTGTTACAATAGGCTTAAAGTATAATTGATTGCTTGCAATCATTTTCATGTAATTAATAAGGAAATACTAGTTTTATTTATTAGATTACATTGTAGGATTATGACTAAGGGGGAAATCTCAGAAGTCATACTGCCAATAATCAAATCTCTGCTGCACTGATTCTAAGTATAAAATCTTAGAAACATTATTCTACCTATGCGTCCATTTTTTTAAAAAAAAATGAGGAAGTATATAGTATCTGGAACATATTTAGTGTTTAATGTTAGTAATCATTTATAGATATAGTAATAAAATTTAGTTTGCACATTTGCAGCATCATGTTGGGTTCAGAATTGATTTAAATGTGATACAGTGGAAAGAAGCCTAACACATGCCAAAAATGTTAGCATTATTGTATAATAAAGTAAAAGTTGCGAAAATTGGGGCATACTACCATAATAAAAGTTACTTGAAACCAATCAGAAATACATATATATATATACATATCTATATATATATATATATATATGTGTTCTTTCTCTATATTTTAAATAATGTATGTATGTATCTATACTAATAAAAGGGTAATATGCTAATTAGACCAGGAGACCTTCCAGGAGACCTTCCAGACATCCTTCTGGACAAAGCCATGGTGGCGGAGCTGAGACAGAGGCAATCAGGGGTGATCAGGTGGCTGAGGAGGGCAGCTGGGGGCAAGCAGGCCGGGGTGGGGGCAATTGGGGGCAATTAGTCTGACAGGGGCAGGCAGTTGGTGTTGATCAGGCCAGCCGTAAGAGTAGTTAGGGGCAATCAGGCAGGCAGGCAGTGTGGTGAGTGGTTAGAAGCCAGCAGTCCAGGATTGTGAGAGGGATTAGGCCTAAACTGGCAGTTGGACATCCCTCGAAGTGTCCCAGATTGGCGAGGATGCAGGCCGGGCTGAGGGACTCTCCCTGTGCATGAATTTTGTGCACTGGACAACTAATATATATATATATATATATATATATATATATATATATAGAGAGAGAGAGAGAGAGAGAGAGAGATTTTGTCTTTTGAATACTATTGATTTTTATTTTCTTTCAGTAGAGTTCTAACATCATTATGTCATTAAACACTTCTGTTATATCATCATTATGTGATTAAACACTTCTGTTATATGGTACCAGCTAGAAGAAGGGTAGGGAGGAAGGAGGTTGGGATGTACTCCTTTGAACATGAGATGGGTAGAAGAAACACAGATGGAAAAGGAGAATAAGAAAGATATCATCTTCAAAGGTCCAAAAGATATCATCTTCAAAGGTCCAAGTTTCAGCTGCACATTCCCAGGCCCTCATTTGAAGAGTCAGGACATGAAAGGATAGAAACTCAATGGGTTACAGGGGAAAGCTAAAAGCAGAGGGAGATTAATATCCCTTCCTTTTTTTTCTGCTTAAATATCTGAGGAAAGTTTCCTTGCAAGATATTTCACACCAACTAGAGAGAGCAGCACTAGAGTAAAAATGGCCATGTGCATTGGTCAGTCAGAAAACTGGTGTCTTTGTCCTCCACCAGGCAACAAATGAATCTAGGAGTTCTTTAAAGCACTGAGGGGGACACCCAATTCATGGCTCATGTTGAGCAGTGACGTTGCCAAGGGAGTTGCTTTGGCTAGGGAAAAATGATTCCATGGTCAAGGGCCATAAACACAAATGTTAAGTCAGGGAAATAAGAGAAAATGGGTCCAGTTTCAGGACTGGAGGAGTAAAGAACATTAGGAATGGGTCACTAAGTGGATTAAAGAGAAAATAATGAGTCAACATTCAGTAGGGGGTGCAGAAAGGATAAAGTCCCAGACTCATTGAGATCAGCATCTCATCCAATTCTGTCATGCAATCTCTCAGGGACATGAGGGTTCCCCTTTAAAGCAGGTGGTAAGGAACTTGGATGAAGGTGAGAGCAAGTGAAGAGGTAGAAAAAACCCCACAACAGTCTAGCAGAGAATACCAATTTCCAAATAACAGAAAGTTGTTAAAATAAAATTGGGTTTTATTTCAGCAAAGATACTTTTAAACTCAAAAACTTTAATTGACACTTAAGTGCAAAGTTAAAAATTCAGACAACCATTGACATAGATAGGTTCCCTTGGAACAAGATAATCCTAAAAAAAAAAAAAGTTACCACATCTTTTCAAGTATAAAGTACAAAACCTATTACTTAGGATTTTGGTATATCATAATACTGGCTGAGAGAGGAATGACCTATTAAATAATTCATTTGAAACTTATATTTAGATAAATACACAATTTAAAATTTCCAACTCCCACCATGGCACACCCCCGACAGAAACAAATAGAATGATGTGGAAATATCTATAATGTAAAATAAAACAGCAATAACAGTAGTAAAAATGCTGTGAAACTAAATAGTCCCACAATTATTTTCTAGTAATTTAAAATATCTTTACCTCAATTTCCTCATCTGCACAATTAAATGATTATTGTTTACCTCACAGATTTGCTCTAAAGATTAATATCAACAATCACTATTGAGTGCTTCCATAATGACTGGCATATAAAAGGCTTCTGATAAATATAAACTAAGCATTATTTTTATGACTATTATTATTACTGCGGTAGTTGCATTATTAATAGTAAAAACATATACATTAAACATAAACTACCAATTTTGAGGAAATACATTGATAATCATGGGGTGTGTAGGCTTATGATAGCTTTGTTTAAAATTAAAACTACTAAACACTAAAGTGTTGATCAATTGATGAATAAATAAATTTGCTCTATGTGATACAAAAGAATAGGATTCAACAATAAAAATAAATTGTGGATACAGACAACAACAAAAATAAATGTCAAAAGCATTGTTGCAAGTGAAGGGCTCCAGATATAAAGTATTACATTGTTTATGATTTAATTTTTATGACCTACTCTTAAAGGCAAACTGTATGATAAAAATCAGATTATTGGTTGCCAGGCACTTGGGGTTATGAGAGAAGACTGATCCCAAAGAAGTAAAAAGGCACTTTTTGGGGTGATGAAAAGATTCTATACTTGATTGTGGTGGTGATTACATAACTATAAATATTTTCTAAGCTCATCAAACTGTGCATATATATCTAAATAGAGTGAATTAATGTTTGTAATTATACTTCAAAAATTGCCTTGAGTATATTAAGTAGGTTATGTAAATATCATATGACAATAATATTTTGAAGAAACTTACACATACTAACAGAATCCAAATGTATGTACTATATTATCATCCATGATTTAATTTGATCATTTTTATTTAGCATGTCAACATTTTATAACAATTGCATAAACATTTAATAGAGTTCATATTAAAAAGTACAGAAGAAAATAAAGTTGTCACGTGATTTGAAACTGAAATAGAAAATTTTTCCACATCCCATCACCCATCACCTCCTAAAAGTAGAACATATCATTTAGCTTCTGTACGTTTTAAACTATTGAAGCATAGTAACCTTCATCTTGTATAAAAAACTGCTGTTTGAATTCTCTGCTATTGTTAGATAGTCCCTAGTCCTGTAAACTCTGTCATTGTAAGCTCTATCACTTTAAGACAGTCTCTTATTCTAGAAAATGGTTTTGCTTTTAGTTCAAATAATAGAAAAAAATTAAACTTAACTGTCTGACCTTGCAAGGTAGCCATCCAATGTATTAGACTAATATAGACTAACACCAATAATAATTCCCATATTCTTATGCCAAGTACTAACTCATTATGTATTCAAGGTTATAACTGTCTGTAACAATAATCCACACAGAGATCTTTGTGAAACCTGCAAACAAAGAAGCTCAAAAAGTATAAATATGGGAAACTTCTTGTAGGTGGGGCTCAGAGATTTGGAAGAGACACCTCTCTCTGGGCCATGCGCAATAAATGACTCCTAATTAATTGGCTTATTAAGGCATCTTGTATCTTATTCGCTGATTTATGATACAACACTACTATCCATGCATTTAGTAGAAAATAATATCTACCACGGAATCTTGATGGAGAAATAAATTAGAAATATATTTATATTATATGGTCTTAATAATACTCTGTGCTCTTCCATTTTTTATTAATTGGGACTTGGATTTAAATGAGATATGGACTCATAATAAACATTTCAAATGGTTTCCAAATGCTAGTTGCTATTGTTGTTATTATTTACATAAATAAAACGACCACAAAAGTCTGGTTCTTTCTACTCTGGCAATTACTGGTTTTCTATATCTCCAGTTCAATTACTATTCATATGATACAAGTGAGAAAAGAATGTTTGGCTGGTGGGCAAATAGCATCAGATTAGTTTTTTGTTTGTTTGTTTCACTACTTTTTAAATCATCCAAATAGTCTAGTATCCTTATATGCTTACTCCATTACATTATCATGGGTAGCAGAGATGATGGCTAAACAATAAACAAAAATGTTACCTAGACTAGTGAAAATGGACTAAGATCATTATTGATCCCTTAGTAATTACCTGAAGGAATTTAACTTAGAAAATTCATATTTTCTATATTGGGTGAATTCAAAACCATTCTCACTCAGGTAGCCATAGTAAGATAGAAATTTTAACAGCTAATTTTTCTCATATATTAATATGTATATGTATATATTATGATTTATATAATTGATCAGAATATAACCCATGTCAATCTCACTGATTTATGATTGCTGTGGGCAAAATGAAGAGGAAATTATTTGCAACATAGCAATTGCACAAATAGAAGTCATTAAATACATTTTTAATTATGTACTTATTCTTACCCTTTTGATTTCCACTGTAGACTTTTAAAATCATGCACATTTGATCTCAGCACATTTCTTTCAAGTAAAACAGTCTCTGGACTCTCCTTCGTATTTGCTGGGTTTTGATGCTATAAATAATGGGGTTCATCAAGGGAGGGAAAAGGATATAGATGTTGCCCATGAACACATGTACCAAAGGTGAGAGGTGTTTCCCAAAGCGATGCACCATAGTCAGGCCAATGATTGGGATGTAGAAAACTGAAACAGCACAGATGTGAGATACACAGGTCTGCAAGGACTTGATTCTCTCCTCCTGTGATGCAATAGCTAGGACTGCATGCAAGATCATGACATAGGACACAAGTATAAGCACTGCATCCAACAACAAGTTGCTGATCACCAGGGCCAGACCATAGATGCTGTTGAAGCGGATGTCTGAGCAGGCCATTCTAATTAAGTCTTGGTGCAGGCAGAAAGAGTGAGAGAGAATGTGGGGATGGCAATAATTTAAGAACTTTAGGCGAATGATGACCGGAGGTATGAGTAAAGTACTTCTACATAAGATTGTGACCCCAATTTTCATGATTTTGTCATTAGTTAGGATGGAGGAGTAGCGTAGTGGGTGGCAAATGGCAATGTAGCGGTCAAAAGCCATAGCGAGGAGAACAGAGGACTCCATAAAGGACAGACCATGGATGAAATAAGACTGGGCAATGCAGGCATCCAGGTTGATCTCTTGAATGATCCCCCATAGGATTCCCAGCACTGTATACATGGTGGAGAGTCCCATGCACAGGTCAGTGAGGGCCAGCATGGCCAGGAAGTAGAACATGGGCTCATGCAGGCTCGGCTCAGTTCGGATCACATGCAGCACCAGGCTGTTTCCCAGAAAAATCATAACGTAGATGGAGGAGAAAGGGATGGAGAGCCAGAGATAGTCAACTTCCAGGCCAGGGAATCCAGTGAGGATAAATCTGGAACTATTGTAGTTTGAGATGGCGATAGCAGACATGAAGAGACAATTGGATTATTTCTAGAGATGTGGAAAATGAGATCAGCTTATGATCCCCTAATTTTGAATAACGTTTGTCTGCTTTCGAAAAGAACAGAAAACACAATGCAATTTCCTTTAGTGTTATAAACTCAGCAAAATAGAGACCTGATTCTTTGTCCTTTAGGGCAAAATCCCTCTCTCTAGACATAAATTTTTCCACTGCTAGTGACAAGCAATGCCTGAAGACTAGGGGTTTTTATGCAGAAGCAATCATCTTAATGCACATATGGGATTAGGTTTGGGGCTGGACTGCTGGGACTGTTTATTTTCAGAGGAAGATAATATATGATCACAGGTGTTTACTGCTTTCATGGCTGGTAGCATCCTCAGAAAAATGTGAAATAGGTAATTTTTCTCTTGGGTAACACAGCTCGTCCTTTACTACCCCCAAAGGGTCATAAGACCCCAAATGAAGTGGACTGGTTAAGGAACCCTAACTTTGCAGATAAAATTTAAGTAAGAGAAACTTAACAAAGTGGAATAAAAACTTTTTTGCACATTTCCCATTGCCCCTCTCTAAATGCTTTACCCTTGTACAATTGTTTTAGTTATACTTTTTCTTCTCTACATTCCATATTTTTCTTCTCTATTTTCATGCATCTCTTTATCTTATACAGAATTTTTACTTTTTCTGACCTTCACACTACTTTTACCTCATTATGTTCTATATTACATAAATGACATGCATTTTAAACTGGAAAGTATTAGGCTATTGGGTAATAGGTGGAAATGGAATGGCTAGATCATGAGGTAAATATTTATTTAACTGTTTAAAATAGTGTTAACATGCTTTCCAAAGCAATGCTCCCATTTGACACTGACCAGTAAGTAGTGAGAATTACAGTTCCTCCATCTCTCAGCCAGTACTTGGTATGGTCAGATTTCTTATGCTTATTTTATTTTGCTTTGCTATATTGATAGGCATGTAGTGATATGTCATTGTTTTAAATTTGTATTTCCCTTATGACAAATACTTTTTTTTGCATTTTTTCATGTGCTTATTTGTCATATATACATCTTCTTGGTGAAGTTCCTGCTTGAATAATTTTCCCTTTAGTGATGAGGTTGTTTTTTGCTTATTGAGGTTGGAGGGTTTTTTAGATATTTTAATTATAAAACCCTTAGCAGATATATGATTTGCAAATTGTTACTTCTTTTTCTTAACTGTGATGTATTATAAAACTGTACACATAAAACCTATATAATTTTATTAACCAATGTCACCCTAATAAATTCAATAAAATTTAAAAAAATAAAGAATATGATGATATCAGAAAGACTCACATTGAGTAAAAGAGGATTTTAGTATTGATTTCCCTTATTAGAAAGAAGTATGTAGTTGAGGACTCTAGAGCGAAGGTAAGTAACCTTATACGCCTGGGGCATATAAAAAGATAAAATTACAGAGCTTATAAAAAGAAAAGAAAAAATCTTGAGAATACATTAAACATTATACATTCACCTGTATAAAAAAACAGGTGAATAAATGGCTCTAAAACTCAAGGTGGAAAAGTGAAAATTAAGAACAGGTTATAAAAGATGAGATTTTAATTCAGTTTTAATTTTTAGGGTAAAGTGCTATTACTAATAACTTACAATTAGAATGGTCATGTGATCAGAATCAAACATAGATGTTAAGAACATTAGCCCTCCTTCTCAGGAGATGAGAATAAGAGAAAACATAAATTCTATGAGAAATATGTATATGTTTTTTCAATAATTGTATATAGTTTCTGAATTTTTGTAATAATGGAATAAAATTGAGTTTTATGTTATTAGAGGTCTTCTAAAGTATTCACTATAGAAAAAATACAAAGTCAGAGGCTAGCAAGGGAAAAAACTAAAAGGTAAGAACTGATGGGATAACAGAGGATTTTAAATCCTACATACGTATTAGCTGTCATTTCTTATGTTCCTCATGTCATAACATTTTCATAGATGACACATTACAAATTTTAATAAGTTTTACAACTTTAAATATTGTTGTTTTTATAGTGAGAGGAATATTGTAACACATTTTAAGTCATTTGACCAATGTCACACAATTGGAGGAGGAGCCTGGACATGAATCACAGTTTGATAAGAAAAAAACAAAACAAAACACACCAATTTTTTTCCTTCATATTTCTTTCAGAAATACATTATTTTCCCCCAAGAGGAATCTGAGTCTCAGAATTCTGTCTTTTCACTCATTATTTTATTCTAAGACTATCTCCAACTCTAGGTTTTTACTACACACAGAATTTAAAGCCAAGTCTAGGTTTTACATTTGTTCTCAGTTTATTTTAGTAATTATGGGAATTTTTTTTTTAAAAAATCAATAACCAAGGTATTTGCAATTTACATAAATTTAAAAAAATCTAGAACATGATCTCTTCAGATATCCTTCCCTTCAGCAATGAAGGTAAAGACCCTTGCCTATAGACTTCTATCACAATCTCTGAATGCAGAGTTTTTGTTCAGGTTCTCTGTGTGCAAAGCATCCATTATCAGTTCCCAGTGTTATAGAAAGTTAGGGCAGTCTAGGAGTTTCAAAATAAAAAACAAACCTAAATACTACCGCTTTATAGATAAAGAAAACAAGGCCCAAGGAAGGCATGGGTAATGATTAGTACATTTATCAAGGATTTTAATAGAAATGGATCTGGCCTGGCCAGCATGGCTCAGTGGTTGAGCCTCAACCTATGAACCAGGAGGTCATGGTTAGATTCCTAGTCAGGGTACATGCCCAGGTTGCGGGGTTGATCCCCAGGGTGGGGCATGGACGATGCAGCCGATCAATGATTATCTTTCATCATTGATGTTTCTATCTCTTTCTCTCTCTCCCTTCCTCTCTGAAATCAATCAAAAAATATATTTTTTAAAAAGGCATGGATCTGAATGCACAGACTGGATCACTGTCCCCTGCCAAACAAGAAGCCAAAAATATGTTACAAGTTACTTACTAGTACATGGCTTACCTGTGTGTCAGGACTATTTCTAAAGAGAAAAAATTGTAATAGCTGCAGAGTTATCAATTCACAGTTGAATTGATTATGTAGTATTATTGATAGTAATAATGATAATACACTTATGGGAAAATTTTCATTCCATCAGAAACTAGAAAGTACCCTCTTCAGATCAACAACTCTTTTCCTATGTAAAAGAGTAAAGGCTATGTTAACTACTCTTTGATGCTTCAGAATACTAGTAATTTTAAATACACATGTTGGGAAAAGTACAGGGATTATGAATCAGTATAATTCCATTTTGTATAAAATGATACATTTTTTAATAACCACAATAAAGATGTGCTTATGACTCAGCTCATATGAAAGACAGAATAGTAGATCCCAGATATTGGGAGTTGCTAGCACCCATTGGTCAAAACTGGCAACCACCAGAGGAAATCTCTAGACATAAGAGATAGATATTTGTGAAAAAGTCCATCAGGCCCAGATCTGTATCTCAAGAGCATTTATGTAGATAAGCTCTGTTGGAAAGAACAGTTCTTTTCTACCATCTCACTTTTACTTTCATGAAATTAAATTATGAGTCCCTGTGTGTACTAGAAATGGTAATTCTCAGTATTGATACATTTGATTTTATTAGTCATTCAAATCCAGAATAAATATTCTATAGATCGTGATGGCATTCCTTGACCTCTCTTTTATTAACTGAAATGTTAAGGGCTGTCTAAGACTGAACTGGGGCTTACTTTCCTAAAACTTTATGGGAAGAATTGAGTCACTGAAATTCAGGAGGGGGAAACTCAGAGGCCTTGCAATGCTTCTTGCGTATGCCTTTTTCATACAGAACACTAATTTATATATATAAATGCCTAAGCAACCAGCCTACAGCTCAACCGTTCAACTTGTAGCTATGATGTGCACTGACCACCAGGGGGCAGACACTCAATGCACAGGCTAGGAAGCATGGAATAGACTGATGAATCTCAGAGGGACAGGGAGGGTGGAAAGAGATTAACCAAAGATCTTATTTGCATACTAGAGGCCTGGTGCATGGATTCCCTTGGCCTGGTCTGCAGGGATTGGGCCAAAACTGGCTCTCCGACATCCCCCAAGTGGTCCCAGATTATGAAAGGGCACAGGCCAGGCTGAGGGACCTCACCAGTGCATGAATATGTGCACCGGGCCTCTAGTGATTTACATAAAGAGGTAATTGGATAAATGTTGTGGCCTTTAGAGAAGAGATTTTGTCACATCCATTTCTCAGGAGAATTGCATCACAACCCTTGTCAAGTGTTGATATTATTTTTGTTCTGTATTTGCCTCTGGGAATGGATTTTTTTTTATCTGCATAGAATGCTATACAATTATGAGCAGATGCATGTGCAAAAGGTCAGAGAATTAAGTTTGTGAGCATGTATTCTCTCAGGTGCCTAAAAGATCTGGAGAGAAATGTGTAGAGAGGATCAAAAAAGAGTGTAGGAAATTGAAATTATAATTGTATAAAAGGGGTTAGCTCTGAGTAAGTGTCAGACCTGCATAGACATTCTGAAAAAGAGGTAAATATTTCATTTAAGATCTGAGCTAGGATATGAAGGGTGTTAAAAATAGTGCCAATTTTCTCTTGGTCTAGTGGGTATTTCTTCTTTCTTTTCTTCTCTCAGCAAAAGTAAAATTCTTCATATCTGCAACTAAAGCATGTATGTATCCTTCCTCAGGTCAACATAGGAAAGTAAAGCTCTAATAAAACAAATGATGCTTATAATTCAAGGTAAGCATTTTACTATTTTTCTATATTAATTCTCCATTTTTTCTAATCCTTGCCCTTCATTTACCCCTGCAGATGTACACCTGGAAAACAACAGGGCAAATGGATTTGCATCTGCATTAAATTTTGAACATTTGGGCATATTTTGAACACTTAATTAATTCAGATAAAATTAAACTCTGATTCACTAGTTTTAAGTGGGAATTATTCATTAAACAGTACATTTTCTTTATTGAAGATACAAAGGGAGAATAAGGACTTCTACATAAGGAAATCAAAAGTTTTCATAGAGGAGGTGATGCTTGAGCGAAGAGTTGAATAATAAACTGCTATTTGTTAGATGGTAAAGTTATGAAGACACAAGAAAATCTAAAAGAAACAGGCTATGTAATACCTTAATCAATAAAGAAAAAAATATATTAAAAAATAAGAGAAACAGGCTAAAAGCATAGGAAAGTATAGGATACATGTTTTAGCATTTTAGATACTTTTATAGAATTCCAAAATGCATCTGCTAATGACTAGTAAAAAGTTTGCAAGGAAGGATGGAGTGAATGACAATAATAATACTAATAGCATACATTTATATGGTGCTTCCCATAAGTCAAACATTCTCATAAGCATAGTGTTTTCAAATAATGCTTTAAGTAATTTTCTTATTATTAATATGAGGAAGGATGACTATTATCTCTATTGATTAGTTGAGACAAATGAAGCCCCGGGAAACTGTTGGTGACTTGACAGACTACACAGAGCTAGTAAGTGCTGAAGCTTAGACCGAATGTCCAGAATTCATGGTCTTAACCACTTTACTATGCTTTCCACATGGACAGTTGCTTTTTATGTAACCTTCCTGCTGAAAGCATAAAATACCACAGCTACATTAATTTTTATATTTCGTTAAAAATAAAACTTTGGATTGCATAGCAAAGCATGAATTAGGAGATAGAAAGACCAAAGAGAAAACAAGGAGGATAAAATTCCAGCAATTACAGATGATCCAAAGAGATGTAAGAGTAATCATGGAGTTAAGAGAAGAGAATGGAGAGGTTTCCGAAGCTAAATCTACATGAATTAGCCACTGCATGAGTGAAAAAGTTTAAAGGAATGGGAAACATTCCATTTTTTAATGGAAATTTGGTATTTTGCATCCATTTACAAAAATAGAAATAAAAGTTTTCTCTACAGAAGTCCTGAGCCCACTGATAAACATGGGATGTGTTGTTGTTGGCAATGTGGAATTGAGAAAGACTAATGAATTTTTAATACTTTCTCCTGAAATGCACACCTTTCCAAATTGAGATCACCCACCATACATAATCAAACCTAGAATTGAGCCTTGGAAATCATAATTGTGTCTAAAACATTGCTATTTCTGTACCCCTGTTATAAAATACATTATGCATTTTCTTTTACTTCTACCTCTTTTGATTTTGAAAATTTAGATGAAATTATGAAACCAGTAATCTGATTAATGAAACTAAATTTTCCCCATTACCAAGAGGAAAGAAGATTATGAAAGACTTTGTTGGATGGGACAAAACCACATATTCTGAAGTGGAAAAAGATACTACAAAGAACTGAATGGTATGGGAATAATGTTCTATATTAGACTATAATAAAAGGAAATTGCAAGCAAATGTATAAATTGGAACATAAACTAACACTTTCATAACAGAATGAATGGACTGGAAGAACGGGAACCTGAGGTAAGTAACACTTCAAAAAAGGATTGTGTAGGAAAAGGTAGTTGAAGGAGGCATAAAACAGGAAAGGGATGCATGAAGGATGTGTAAAATCACCACACTTTTTTTTTAAAGGATAATTCCAAATAATTTTAATTTACTGCATTACTTTAACACATTTACATATAACCTTGTTCAGAAACACCTTATTTTTTTCTAATTTTTCCAAAGTTAGGTTAGACTTAGGGACATTTTACCCCATCCTATTGAAGCAATTAATAATTAGACTCCATGAAATGTATAAAAACTGTTTTTTTTTATTTTTTAGGAAAAATTATAACATGAATTAAATCCCCTGAGTAAATACATTTACCTATTCAGTATTGTAGTGTATTTGAAATATGTTTACTCCCTGCATTGATAATTCATGAGGCATTTTACTAAATTAACTGAGTAAGATCAGTTTTGTTCTGTATACATTTTCAAATACTAGTAAATACATTATTTATTGATCACATTTTAATAATAAAATTTTTTTCCTATAGAAATAAACTACATAGCAACTTTTACTTTTTTGATATTGTTTTATCAAGTAATATTTTTCCATATCAAAATTTGTGGTTTTAAATTTTAATCAAGATTTTTTATTTATATATACTTTTTTTCTACCCCTAAAATATCAAATTGTAACCAAGTTTCTGGAGAATAAATTCCCTAGCACCTACCTCCAGGATGAAGGTAGGGTCCAAATACAGTGTCACACCACTTTTATGTGCTTGATAAGCATATTTTTAACACGACACATAGAATATGGTATTGCCCAGATCATTGTCTTTTTGACATTAAGGACCCTACCCTTATTGGCCCCATGCTTGCTATAGTACTTGAAATAGTGAGTATTCCTTTAATTTTTTTGTCTGATCTCTTGACAAATTGCTTATTGGGTAAGGATGTAGGAAAAATATTTGGTAACATCAGTATATTACCATAAGTATCTATATTTATTAATAAAGAACACCAAACCAATATTCAATGAAATAGGTTTTAACTGACATTACACAAACATATGCCCTTATATTACTAGAATGTGTTTTCTTTCAATAGTGAGAGTGTTTGTGCCTGTTACTGTCTAAGTGTATGAGAGAGAGCGAGAGAAAGAGAGAGAAATGCAGACAGCACAAAGGGAAAAAGACAGGTAAAAAGTGAAGGCGGAGAAAAAATACAGCAGCGGTTGAAATCTGATAAAAATTACCCAGGAAGCCTATATCTGCATTCTTGGACACACTTAATTGCCCCATCAAAGTGAGTATATCTCACAAAATGCCATTAGAATCACATTATTATATAATCAGATTATTATTATACAAACCTAGGTAAGAACAGAAAACAGAAGAGAGATAACCCACACTGCCACCTTGAATCAGAAGCTCTAAAGCAGAGAGTTCATCATGTTCAAGCTCAATGGCACAGTCTTCATGCCCTCGGTGCTAACACTGGTGGGGATCCCTGGTCTGGAGTCTGTTCAGGCCTGGATTGGCATCCCTTTCGGTGCCATGTACATCGTTGCTCTGTTTGGGAATTCTCTGATCCTGGTCATCATCAAATCTGAGCGCAGCCTCCACGAGCCCATGTATCTCTTCCTGGCAATGCTTGGAGCCACAGACATTGCTCTCAGTACCTGCATCCTGCCAAAAACGCTAGGAATATTCTGGTTTCATCTGCCCAAGATACACTTTGATGCCTGTCTCTTGCAAATGTGGCTTATTCACACCTTCCAGGCCATTGAATCAGGTATTCTGCTGGCCATGGCCCTGGACCGCTATGTGGCAATCTGTGATCCCCTGAGACATGCAGCCATTTTTACCCACCAACTTCTCACTCAGATTGGGGTTGGGGTGACCCTCAGAGGAGCCCTTCTTGTGACTCCTAGTATCATCCTCATCAAATGCCGGTTGAAGTATTACTGGACCACTGTGGTCTCCCATTCATACTGTGAGCACATGGCCATCGTGAAATTGGCAGCAGAAGATACTAGAATCAACAAGATCTGTGGTCTGTTTGTGGCTTTCAGTGTACTTGGCTTTGATATAATCTTCATCACACTATCTTACATTCGAATATTTGTAACTGTCTTCAGTCTGCCTCAGAAGGAAGCCAGGCTGAAAGCCTTTAACACCTGCATTGCCCACATTTGTGTCTTCCTTGAGTTTTATCTCCTGGCTTTCTTCTCCTTCTTTACACACAGGTTTGGCTTCCACATTCCACCTTACATTCATATTCTTTTGTCCAACCTTTACCTGCTTGTTCCAACTTTGCTCAATCCCATTGTGTATGGTGTGAAGACCAAACAGATTCGAGACCGGGTGTCCCACATTTTTCATTCTAAACATGCCTCTGGATTTCTTATTAATCTTTTATCAAATAACAAAATTTTACATGAGAAACATTAGTTTTTGGTGAGATTCTGTGTTTTAGAAAGTTCATTGTATGCTAAAATATCAAGTTCTAGGTTTGTATTAGAGATAGTAAAGCTATGATTACTTAAATAATTTCTTTTGTTATAAATTCAGAATTATTTGGAACATATATTTAGCTGATAAGTGACAAAAGAATAAATTATGAATACTTGTTTGTAGTTAATTCAACGTTTAGTAAAGTACAGTCTGTAAAAGCACAACTAAATATTATTATTTTAGCCTCCATTTAAAAATGTCAAGTGATATTGCTACCACTACATAGGAAATAGTATAAAGTGTTAGAATGTGGTGTACATGAAATAAAATTACTAGTATATGTATAATTGTTTATGATCATACTCATTATAATCTTTATCATTAAGGCTCTAAAATCTTTAATTTGTGATAATCAATTATACAAGTACATTATGTGGATTTACAATTTATCCATTGAAATGTATTTATAATTACTTGTTTTCCACAAAATATTTGCATAGCATATTAAAAAGACATATGTTTTATTATCATATAATTGAAGTACAAATTTGGCTTTGAATTTAAGACAAAGGATGAAGTAGGTATGAAATGATAAGTTTTAACATTTTTTTGTGCTAAGATACCATATATAAGAAAATTTTTTTTCAATAAAAGCAAGTTCTACCCATCTGGCATGACTCAGTGTTAGAGCCTCGACCTATGAACCAGGAGGTTATGGTTCTGTTCCCAGCATCCTCTCCTTCATTCTATATGTTGTTTTCTGGTTTGTGTATGTTCTATTCCACCTGCCCAGGTTGCGAGCTCAATCCCCAGTCTCTCTCATCATTGAGTTTCAATCTCTCTTTCCCTCTCAATTTTTATTGACTTTAATCAATAAAAATATATAAAAAATAAAAGCTAGTTCTATAACTACAGTTTATGCAGAAAGAGTTGTTTAGTTATGGGAGAACATATATATTTTACTTATATTCATTGTTTTGTTGTTATTTTTGTGTTTCCTTGGAAGTTATATCTAAAATAATATTCACACATACTAGATGTATATATTAGAAATGGGCAATAAAGTTTATTAGACTTTTACATTAAATAAGTATTGTTGTAAATGTGTTTATGGATTTAAGAAAAAATGATTCTTCTCAAAAACTTAAATATATATGGAAGACAGTATGGAGTTTCCTCAAAAAACTAAAAATGGAACTCCCATTTGACCCTGTGATCCCACTTCTAGGAATATATCCCAAGAAACCAGAAACACCAATCAGAAAGGATATGTGCACCCGTATGTTCATAGCAGCACAATTCACCATAGCTAAGATCTGGAAACAGCCTAAGTGCCCATCAGTAGATGAATGGATTAGAAAACTGTGGTACATCTACACGATGGAATACTATGCTGCTGTAAAAAAGAAGGAACTCTTACCATTTGCAACGGCATGGATGGAACTAGAGAGCATTATGCTAAGTGAAATAAGCCAGTCAATGAAGGAAAAATACCACATGATCTCACTCATTCATGGATAATAAAGACCATTATAAACTTTTGAACAATAATAGATACAGAGGCAGAGCTGCCTCAAACTGATTGTCAAACTACAGCAGGAAGGCCAGGGAGGGTTGGGGAGCAGGAGGGAGGGGGGTAAGAGATCAACCGAAGGACTTGTATGCATGCATATAAGCATAACCAATGGACATAAGACACTGGGGGGTAGGGGGGCCAGGGGATTGTCAAGGGCAGGGAAGAAAAAAAAGGACACATATGTAATACCCTTTGTAATACTTTAAGCAATAAAAAAATAAATAAATACAAAAAGGAAAAAAAACACACAAAAAAAACTTAAATATAAAGTTTAAGTATAATACAGGTGCAGGCTCATACAGACAATTATACAAGGAGGTTAGTGACTTTGACCTAATATACAGTGAACCTATAGCAAACGATAGCACTTGAGATATTTGCATCCTTTCCTTCATTCTATATGCTGTTTTCTGGTTTGTATATGTTTGCATCACATTCGTTATATAAGTTTGACATGTTGCCATTTTGTGTAGTTGATTAAACATACTGCCAGAGGGTGTAAGGGCAAAAAGTAGCAGTTTCCTCATATGAATGTGTTCAGGTTTTGTAATAGATTTTTCATGTGGAGCCATGGTCATCTGTCCTACACAATGTTGTGTGAGGTTTTCACCATTAACACCACACTCACCATCCTTTAATTCCAAATGTGACCAATGATCTCCATAATGACAAAGGCCAGATTATTTTTACTGGACAACTTTGTTATATACCTAATTGTAATTTTGTTCTTGATGCTCTCTTCTCATTTTGGTCTTAAGACCTTACTCACTTCTGAAAGTGTTTCTATTTTTATTTTTTTCTCACTCTTATTTTAATGTTTATTTAGTAGAAATTACTTACTATTCTTCACATGGTAAAAATCATCATTATTCTTGAAGACTAAGCTCAGACTTTTCTTGGCATCTCTTCTAGAATGCTTTAACAGGTTTCCTCGTGGGTTCAGTTCTTTATACAGCTTCCAATCTATATAATATTAAAATGTAGCTTTAGAATTGGGGATTTGTGATGTATATTTAGTGATTTAATATTTTATTACCAGTCTCTTGTAACATTTTGCCGAGTGTATGATAATAAAAATGCTCTATGACTTGAACATTTTTGTTTTTACTGGTCTCAGTAAAAATGTGTTGTATTCTATGAGGTAATGAATTTATTTTGAAAGGTGATTGAAATGAGGAAATACATGCAAAAATACCCTGACCTTGTGGAAACAAATAACATAGGACTTCCTAATATAAACATTGAATTGGCAGCTATAAAAAGAAATTTAGAAAAAGGACCTTGTCTAAATCATCTTAATATCACCTGTATCTAGTATAATGCTGATGGTGGTATATACAGACTAAAATTTTGTCCAATAAATACAATAATAAAAATCCATTAATTAATTTAGTTTTATTCTCATATCAGCCCTATAAAGCATTTAAGTCATATTAGAGTTGAACCTGAAAACTGAGATTAATCAGATGCCTGTTCCTCACCTCCAGTATGGAAATTACAAATATCAAAAAGTAATAGAATAAAACTTGTATTTGTGAATTTCAAATAAAGGATCATTTAACACTTGAGGTTTTAAATATATATGTTGCGGATGTGTATTGTGTGGGTGTGGATGTGGATATATATTTCCAAGATCCTTGTCCTCTGAGAGATACTTTGAGTAGTCATTTCCTGAGAGCAATGAAACTAAACAATGCCTTCACTTCTCTGCCAAGCACATTCTAATTGTCACAAGGTAGAAAGGCTTTGAAAGTTTTTCAAATTTCATTCTAGTGATTTTGAGTTCATCATAGGAGCTACTATTATTAGATTTAGCACCTCAATATCATAAACTTTCCTTGTGACTGTATAATCTCAAAGTTGATGGAACTGCCTTAAAGATAGAGACACCATATGAATTACCTTTGTGTTTTCAGTGCTGTATAAAAAAATGATGGGGGTCTCATTGAAAAAACATAACCTCACCAACAGTGTGCTCTGTTGATGCTGAACACTACCAAATTTCCTGCAAGGTTTTAACAACTCTAGTTCTCCAAAATCCACAATATATTTTCTGATCTCACACACATGCAAGAATAATTTTGCCATCCCTGAAAACTATACCTACTGCCTCAGCTGGGTTGTCATGTGCATCTTGAGGCACTTTAAGGTGGCATAATTTTGAACATTTTGAATAAAACTAATTATCGCTTAGTATTTTTAGATTTACACATCCATATTTAAATATTATCTTACCAAAAAATTAAAAAGTTATATTTTATTTTTCATTTATACAAAATTATGTCTAAATACAATATTCAAACCAAGCCATGGCCTAAATTTCCATTTTCCCAAATGTTCAACATGGTATCTCTATGGTACTCTAAGAGAGGTATGGATTATTCAGAT
The DNA here is from genome assembly GCF_000147115.1 of Myotis lucifugus. Classification (NCBI taxonomy): domain Eukaryota; kingdom Metazoa; phylum Chordata; class Mammalia; order Chiroptera; family Vespertilionidae; genus Myotis; species Myotis lucifugus. The sequence continues at coordinate 2,406,248 of NW_005871186.1, forward strand.
AAATAGTATACTAACTGTTAAAATATGTAAAAATAAATGGGATTGCATAAAACTAAACTGAATATTTTAGGAAACCTCAAATACAGCATAAGATTCATTTTTTTGTGTTTTTTTAAATATATTTTTATTGATTTTTACAGAGAGGGAGAGGGATAGAGAGTTAGGAACAATGATGAGAGAGAAACATCGATCAGCTGCCTCCTGCACACTCCTTACTGGGGATGTTCCCTCAACCAAGGTACATGCCTTTGTCCGGAATCGAACCTGGGACCCTTCAGTCTGCAGGCCGACGCTCTATCTGCCGAGCCAAACCGGTCAGGGCAGATTCATTTGTTTTTTACTTTGCAGATGCCTTTTTCAAATATATTTCTGTAAAAGATTGGGAAGACAGACAATAAACCCTGGAAAGATTCTGCACTCTGATTCAGTGTCTTTAATTTCTCATCCTATATAATAAAAGGGTAATATGCTAATTAGATAAAGACGAAGTCATTCCAGATCTCTGTCCTTCCTTCCAGACCTTCCAGCTCCTTGGGTGGGCTGTGGCCACAATATCCAGGAAGCCTCTGCAGCTGCAAGGGTGGAAGCCAGGCAGCCACCCGCAGTTAGGGGCAATCAGGAAGGCAGGCAGAGCGGTTGGGACGATCAGGCAGGCAGGCAGTCGAGCAGTTAGGAGCCAGAGGTCCTGGATTGTGAGAGGATGTCTGACTGCCGGTTTAGGCCCAATCCATCAGGCCTAAACTGGCAGTCGGACATCCCCTGACGGGTCCCAGATTGTGAGAGGATGCAGGCCAGGCTGAGGGACCCCTCCTCCCTGTGCACAAATTTCATGCACCGGGCCTCTAGTAACATTGTAAAGAAGTGGAGACTGAAAATTTTGTATTATGAAAGAAAAGTCATTCTTGGAAATATAAACATGTTTCAAGAACAGTTTTTCATTGTCCTTTAGTAAAATAAAAATGCAAATAAGTTAATTTTTGTTTCTAGGTACAATGAAAATCCAAGAGTTCATTCATCTTTTAAAATAATTTCCTATACTTATTAAAACTTTCAAAATGCTTACAATTTACTTGGTTGGTACTTGACTTTTCTTGAAAGGCAAAGTTAGAGTGTCAAAGAGTAATATTTGAAAATTAAGAAATGCCTAGAAAATTAAAGAATTTTAATTCAATAGACATATTTGCTACCATTTATTTGGTTCTATATTGTCTTCACTTTCTTATACTATATATGATAGTTTAACAGTTCTGAGAATAATTGTTTCCATAAAAGATGGAAATGTTTAGAGAAAAAAACTATGGGGTCAAAATAGGTATCTCAAACATGTTTAGATTAGCTCCAGTTAGGGAGGGTGCTCTACTTTTACCTCTTTTAGCTTCATAAAGTTAAATAATGAATCTCTGAGTATACTGGGAATGGGGTACCTGGATTGGCACTTGCTTCTTCTTCCCAATATTTGTGCATTCATTTTTAGAAGCCATTGAAATCTAAAAAAAAATTATATTGAATATGATGACATGCCTTGATATGTTTCCTATTAACTCCATTCCTCAGGAGAATTGCATCATAGTCTTACCCAACTGCTAATATTATATTTGTCCTCTGTCTCATTGGAAACAATTTCTTTATAACTGCATGTATAGCTATATTAGCAGGTCAAGGCAGGCACATAAAAAGATTGAAGAATTGAGCTTGTGAGTATTTTTTTTTAGGGGATTCTAAGATCTGCACAGAGAAATGTTAAGAAAGGATCTATGGGGACTGTGAGAAATTGAGCCTATAATTATGCATGATGGGTCACTCTTATGAATGCTAAAAGGAGAATGATACTTAGGTTGTCAGGATTTCACCTAAGACATGAGAGGGTAAACAAGCAGTACTGAGTTCCTCTTGGTCTAGTTAGCACTTTTACCATTTGTTTTCCTTGTCATATATAGTGTATCTTTTTAGATCTTTAACTACAGCAAGTATATCTCCTGACTTAGGTGAGTATTTGAATATAATACTAAAAGATAAACAGAGGAAGCTTATATGTTAAGATATTCAGATTCTTAGCATTTTTCTTAGATTTATTCTTCACTTTTGCTAATTGACACACTCCTCCATACAGATATACACCTGAAAACAGAGCAAGTGAATTTGCATCTGTTAAGTTTTATGTGTTTTTTTATATTACACAGATACAGATAAAATATTGATTAATTTCTAGTAAGGTATATTTAATAGTCATATATTGAGGACAGAAATAAAAAATTTGAATTTTGTCTAGAATATTAGGAGATTCTTTATACAGAAGGTAATGTTTGAGTTGAGAGTTTAATAATAAATTAGTAATTGTCAGATGGGAAAGGAGGAGCCAGAGGAAGCCTAAAGGAAGGATTAGAAGCACAGAGAGTATAAGAAAACAGTTGTAGAATTCTAAGTTAGTTTACAGAATTCTAGCATACATTTTACTATGACTGACAGTTTTGTAAGGGCATGTAATGTTATGAGTAATATTATTAGCATATATGAAAATTGTATCTCCTATTGCTAAGTATTTAGTTACTGAAAATATGGCTGGATTTGAAGAAATGATGGGCTGATCAATTTTCTTCTAGGGAAACTGAGGTCCCCCCATATGTAATTCTATATAATAAAAGCCTAATATGCAAATTGACTGAAAGGCAGAATGACCAGTCGGTGGGGAGCGGG
>NW_005871186.1:2409041-2442340 GCF_000147115.1 Myotis lucifugus
CACTGTGGAGAGGAAAAGTCACAGGCTGCTACAGCTGGGAATCTAGATCTAAGTCTATAGATGAAAAAGCTGTGTGCAGAAAGCGGCCTGATAAATGGCCGGAGTAGTGCAGTGCTTGCAGAGAGAACCAGCAGTTTTCTGGTTGTTTTGCCTTTGTTTTGTCTTTGCTTTCTGCTAAACCCAGTTTATAGGACCTTTCAATTACAAACACTCACCTGAGGCTGTGGCATAGATCGAGGCACATATTTGTGGAGCCTGAGAAGAGGCTGTGGAGGGAAGTAGGACAGGGAGACATGACCAGAAATCCAGCGTTGGGATACTTGTAAACTTCCAAACCTAAGTGGCCATTTTTCTGCTGAAGAGCCAGCTCCTCCCAGTAGCCTCAAGACAGGTAGTACAGCCTATCGTCCCCCCCCAACCCCCTCATACCTCCATTTGAACTACACAAAGGGAACAAAGGCTCTGAATAGCCTCAAAGAGCTCTCAGTGGCTGGGTTGGAAGAGAGGCCAGTTCAGCCCCAGTATTCTGGAAACCAGACTGATTGACAACTCCAGGTTGCCAGCCAATGCCATTAGTCTCCATACAAAGAACTCTGACCAAATAAGGACAGAGTAATACTTTGGGCCATTGCAGAAGAGTAGCTCTGGGTTAGGGAAGAAATAACTATCTGATTCTCAGAGAGCGAAACAGCATCACCCCAACCTAAAGCCCTGTAGGAAACAGAAGCTTGAGTGATTAAGATTGACAGCTAGCAGACAGGCAAAGTGCGAAGATTGGTCCTGCCTGCTTGCAGCCAAGGCCTGTGGAGACAGGAAGGAACAGAGGAGTGGTGGATCGCATGGAGCTTCAGCACTGTGCTAAACGCCAGACAGTTCCTAACTACAGGAGGCCCAGAATTGGCAGACAAAAGAGAAAAAAGGGGTCCTAAACCAGTGACCATGAGGCATTAAAAGTTGGCTGAAGTGAACGACACTTCACATTTTTAATTTTTAAAATTAATTTATTCTTTAATTTTTCTAGTATTATTTTTTCTTTATTCGATTTTTATTTTTATTGCTATTTTATTTTATCTTCTTCTTTTTCATTTTTTTCCCATCTTTCTGTTTCTTGCTTCTCCCTTTTCCAGCCTATTTTTTTCTTTTCCTGTCCCCATTTTAGTTTTTATCTCTTTCTTTTTACTTCTTGTTGAAAATTGATCTTCTTTATCTGCTGTATTATTATTATTGTAGTCTCTGTTGGCTTATTCAAATATCTAATTTATTCCACCCTGCTACTACTCCATCCACCCTTCTCTTTTCTCTTTCTTTGCTGGTCAAACATTTTTGTCTCTCCTATCTTGCTCTTTTCTTCTCCTAATTTTTAAATTAATTTCAATACCTAAATTAAAGCCGATATGCTATCTCCTTTATTCTCTTTTTCAATAAATAAATAAATAAATTTAAAAATTTTAAAACTATGTTTTATTTATTTATTTATTTTTGCTTTTGTTTTTTCCTTCTTTATCCACTCATTCTTTTTTTTACCACCTCTATACTAAACTGTGTCCATCCACTATTAATCCAATTCCTTAACCTTTTTTTCTGTATTTAACCTCAGCCTCTATAGATTCTGCCCCTCACCCTTTTTCTGTGTGTGTGTTTTTTTTTTTTGCATGTGCTTTTTGGTTTATTTTTTGTTTTGTGGTGTTTTCTCCCCATATTCCTTTCTTTTTCTTTCTTTCAATTTTTGATTTTCTTGACATCATTTTTGTTCTCTTTTCTGTCTTCTAATTCTCTTTTCTCTGGTGTAACTTTTATTGAGGTTATAAATGTCTTGTGTATATTCATGTTCTGTTACTTTTGTGTCGTGTATTGTCGTATTGTATTTTGTGCTGTTCAGTCAGCCCCTCCACAATGGTTGTCATGGTGTGATAGGGAGCGATCCACATAATGACACCCTGAGAGGAGACTCCACCAAGTAATGGGCTAATAACATTCAAGACCCAACAACATCAAAAGAACCCAACTATCTCAAGTAGGGGGCATTACTAGATACCCAGCCCAGAAGACCTGAGATACTGCATCACTGTACTGAACAAAACATATACTACATAAGACAAATTCAAAAAATCTGGGTGGCATAGCAGTTTGTTCTAATACATAGAAACAACCACAAAGAAACAGTAGAAATGTGGAGACAAAGAAACAACCCCCATATGAACGAAAATGAGGAATCACTAGAGAAGGAAATAAATTAAATGGAGGCAAGCAATCTGTCAGAGAAAGAATTCAGAGTAATGGTTATAAGGATGCTCAATAGGCTGGATGATAAATTCCCCAACATGTGTAAGAATCAAGGGATGAAGAAAAAAATTCAGGCAAATGGAAATGAAAAAAAAAGCTGGGGTATTAAAATTTATATTTGACAAAATTGGTCTCAAAGTGAAGGCTATAACAAGAGATAAGGAAGGTGAAAGGGCGAGGGCTAGGCCCTCCACCTTGCCCCAGGGTAAGGGCTACGTCCTCCATCTTACCTTGGCCACGTGCTTGGCAAGAGGGTTCTTCCCGGAAGTCTAAGACTCTGCTAGCCACACCCAGGAACAAGACATCGACTTGCGCCTGGCCAATCACAGTCCTTTCTCCTCCCCTTACTCCAACCCCCCCTTTCAAACCCGTCTCTAGGCGGGGTTCTGTCTCTCAGCCACTTGGTTTTGCCGTTGTGTCGGTGAGTCTGGTGGATGGGGAGCTCAAGCTAGCTTGAAATACAGATTCTTATGCTTTTGAATTGGATTGGCTGGCTTCCTGATGTTGTTTCTTGGGAATCTTGAAATCTGGGCATAACAGAAGGCAGCTTCATAATACTAAAGGGATCGATTCAAAAAGAGGACATAACTCTGTTAAACATATATGCACCCAATACAGGAGATCCAAATACATTTAAAAAAAACAAACAAAAAAAAACTTCTGGAAGATATCTAAGGAGAGATATCTAATAGCAATATGATCATTATAGGGGACTTTATTACCCCACTGTCATCTATGGATAAATCCTCTAGACAAAAATTCAGCAAAAAAGACAAACAAAAAAACCCCCACAAAACAAAACGGCAATCCTAAATGACTCACTAGACCACATGAATTTAATTGACATCTTTAGAACATTTCACCCTAAAGCCATGGAACATACATTCTTCAAGTACACATGGGATATTTTCAAAGATAGACCAGCTATTAGGGCACAGGCTAAGTGTCTACAAATTCAAGAATATTGAAATTATACCAAGCATGTTCTCAGATCAGAATGGCATATAATTGGAAATCAATGACAATAAAAACAATAAAAAACAATCAAACAAAAGGAGGCTAAATAGCATGCTATTGAACAATAAATGGGTTATCAAAGAGATCAAAGAAGAAATAGAAAATATCCTAGAAACAAATGAAAATGAAAAAACACAATAAAAAATCTATAGGATACAATGAAAGCAGTCCTGAGAGGGACATTCATAGCACTATAGGCCTACTTAAATGCTGCAGTCTTTTCATAGCAAGGGTTTAGGAATCTGGAGAAGGGGCTGTGACATAAATGGATAGAGATTAGACAAGAAAAATAAATTTGGAAGGCATTGGGGGAACCAGACGGAAACCAGCTCTCTAGTGGAGTGGCTCCCCGAATGTCCAGAACCACAGTTTTTTATTTTGCCCTTTAGCAAAGCAGATATACATATCAAAGGTAAGGTTTGGTAAACAATAAAGGATTATCAGGTTAGGGGAATTGCCCTCAGCTGTTTGGCAGCAGGTAATAATATGCAGATCTTCAGCCTTGCTGAAGATGTCCATCAGCCTTCTGATGAACTTCTCGCATTTATTATGCTAAATACTGTCCTTAGCTCCCAGCATATCCCCCTTTTTTGTTTTAATAAATTTAACAAGAATGTATGCCATCTGCAGAGCTCGAGTCCTTTTAAGATTTTTAAATTCAATTCAAAGGATTGAGTTCTTTTATGTCCTTTTAAATTGCTGCCAGGCATCAAAGGGATCAGTCTGCAGTAAGCTCCTTTATGGGCCAACTGTTCTTTGAGTACCCTTTCCAATTACTGTCCAAAAGGTTTTTTTGTGGGTTTCCTTCTCAGTTACTGTCCAATGGTTTTTTATGGGTTCCCTTCCCAATCACTGTCCCCTGTGACATGACAGCAATGATACTCTAGTTCTGGATGGTGGACAAACGGTGAGCAATGGCAATGCAGGTCTGATCTTCTTTGGCTTGTTTCTGGGCAACCTGTAGAAATGCACAGCTAATGACTGCTGGCATGGCAAGGTGTCTTTACTATCCCCCATCTCTGGACTGTTTCTCCTCTGTCTTGTCAGCATGTTGCTTGGGGCCACAGTCATCTGTGGCTGGAATAGTCTGGTCAGTTTCTCTTTCAGATGCATTGCTGTAGGAATCCACACAGGCTTGGAGTTTTCTGAAAATATATAAGCATATCCCATACCAAAGGTTAATAAAGCAACCTTTCTATAAACTAGACTCGAGATCTTTTCATTTTTCCAAACCATTTTCCTTTGGCTTATTCTGACACCACATGTGTCTTGCTATCAGCATTACAAGTGAAAAAATGTCAAGGTGAAAAGTTTAAAGTAATTAAGGCTTGATGTAATTTACTTACAGATTACTCTACTATCCCCCCTTTTTTGTTTTAAATTGCAAGGAGGACATTTTTTGCTTACTGTACAATATTTTGGCTTTTGACAATCCAGCAATGTAGCCTTAATAGCTTTTAATTCAATTCTTAGTACAGCAGTATTACTGCTCTGAATTCATTGCATGATAAGTAGCTTTACTATGAGATGAACCATCAGTAAAAAATAGTTAATGCTCCAGGAATAGGTTCCTGCCTAGTACAACTAAGTTCCCCTAAATATTTATTTATTTCAATTTACCAATTTAAATCAGTATGAAAGGAGGTTTATTTTCTAACTTCATTTGTCCTTGGGTGTGGACAGTAAATGGTACTAATTGAATTTCTGCTATCAGTCTTTGAGCATAATGACATAACCTTTGTTAAGGAGGCAAAATGCTAATGATTTACTTTTGCTTTCTGAGGCCTAATACATTACCTTTTAATTACAGTTCTTCACATATTTGAAGGAAACCTCCATTTATTTCCTCCCAGAGAACTTTCTAGGCCACATTTAGGAAGTTTCCTTTAAAAATCTTTTTTCTTTCTTTTAAACCAAGCAACACACTTGATTGCTTTTCAGATGCTGGCTCATACTGTCATGCCTATATTTTAAGTGTCTCTTTTTACTTATGGTGACTAATTAATGATTAGATTTAATGCTTGATAATAACCTTTAGTTTACCATGTAAATAGTAGCAGAAGAGATTTAAAAATTTCTTTTTTTTAATTAAGCTTAAAATTTACTTTTGAACAGCATTCTTTTTGTCTAGTACTGATTTGCATACACAGAGGGGTTATAGGAGGTCTCAGGAATGCAAATTTTTACATTGGCCTTTGTGAAACCCAATTGCTTATAAAAATATTTGCTTCTCATATAACAGGTCTTTTACCTCATTAGTTAAGTTTATTTCTAGGTATCAATGGTAAATGGAATTCTTTTTTTAGTTTCTCTTCCTGTGAGTTCATTATTGGTGTATAAAAGTCCCATAGATTTCTGGATGTTAATTTCATATCCTATTAAGTTGCTGAATTTATTTACTAAATCTAATATATTTTTTGCTGTAGTCTTTAGGGTTTTCTATGTACAATATCATGTTATCTGTGAATAATGACAGTTTTTCTTCTTCTTTTCCAATTTGGATACTTTTGATTTCTTCTTCTTGTTTGCTCATTATGGCTAGCACTTCCAGTACTATCTACAATAATAAGAGCATAATATGCTAATTAGATGGGATGTCCTTCTGGACATCCTTTTTTCTTGAGAAAGCCTTAGTGGGTGGAGGCTGAGGTAGAGGTGGCAGAGGCCCCCAGTTGTGGCAGGAGGCAGGGTCCAAGGCAGAGTTGGCTGCCCTGGGGGCAGAGGCCAAGGCCCTTGCACAAATTTTGTGCACTGGACCTCTAGTGTTGAATAAGAGTGGTGAAAGTGGGTATCCCTCTCTTGTTCCTCTTTTTAGAGGAAATGGTTTTAGTATTTTCCCATTGAATATGATGTTGACTGTAGGTTGGTCATATAAGGTGTTTATTATGTTGAGGTATGATCCCTCTATTCCCATTTTGCTGAGAGTTTTTATCAAAAAAGGGTGTTGGATTTTGTCAATTGATTTTTCAGCATCAATTGATATGATCATGTGGCTTTTGCCTTTTAATCTGTAGTTGTCTTTTTTTGTAGTGTCTTTATCTGGTTTTGAGATTAGGGTAATGCTGGCTTCATAAAAAGAGTTTGAAGTGTTCCTTCCTGTTGAATTTTTTGGAATAATCTGAGGATGATCAGTGTTACTTCTTCTTTGCATGTTTGCTAAATGTCCACCATGAAGCCATTGGATCAGGGATTTTGTTTGCTGGAAGTTTTTTTGATTACTGCTTCAATTTCATTGGTAATTATAGGTCTATTCAGGTTTTCTGATTCTTCCTGATTGAGTTTTGGAAGATTGTATTTTTCTAGGAATATGTACATTTTGTCTAGGTTTTTTACCCACCAACTTCTCACTCAGATTGGGGTTGGGGTGACACTCAGAGGAGCCCTTCTTGTGGCTCCATGTCTCATCCTCATCAAATGCCGGTTGAAGTATTACTGGACCACTGTGGTCTCCCATTCATACTGTGAGCACATGGCCATCGTGAAATTGGCAGCAGAAGATACTAGAATCAACAAGATCTATGGTCTGTTTGTGGCTTTCAGTGTACTTGGCTTTGATATAATCTTCATCACAGTATCCTACATTCAAATATTTATAACTGTCTTCAGTCTGCCTCAGAAGGAAGCCAGGCTGAAAGCCTTTAACACCTGCATTGCTCACATTTGTGTCTTCCTTGAGTTTTATCTCCTGGCTTTCTTCTCCTTCTTTACACACAGGTTTGGCTTCCACATTCCACCTTACATTCATATACTTTTGTCCAACCTTTACCTGCTTGTTCCAACTTTGCTCAATATTATTGTTTATGGTGTGAAGACCAAACAGATTCGAAATCGAGCATGCAAAATTTTCCACTCTAAGGATGCTTCCTGACTTTTTTTCTTATTTAATATCATACAAGATGCCTGGTGTATGAAATTTATGCACGGGTTGGGGGGTCCCGTAGCCTGGCCTGCACCCTCTCCAATCTGGCAGTCTGGATAGGGCCTAAACCGACAGTCGGACATCCCTCTCGCAATCCAGGACTTTTGGCTCCTAACTGCCTCTGCCTGCCTGTCTGATTGCCCCTAACTGTGCCCCTGATGGCCTGATTGCCACTAACCACCTCTGCCTGCCTGCCCGCCTGATCTCGCCCCTAACTATTTGCTGCCCCACTGGCCTGATCACCCTTAACTGACTCTGCCTGGGCCCCTGCCAACGTGTCTTTGTCTGGAAGGAAGTCGACATCTGGAAGATGTCTGGTGGATCCAGTCTAATTAGCATATTACCCTTTTATTAGTATAGATAAATAACACTCAGAGAAACCATTATTCTTAGCAAGATTCTGTGCTTTCTCTAGTTCATTGTGTGCAAAAAAAAAATAGTTTGCATTCAAGACACTAAGGCTCTAAATGCTATTTAAACAATTTCAGTTTTTTATGGATAAGTAATTAATTCATCAATAGATGCCATAAGAGACAGAAGAATCATAAAGACTTTTTATTCAGTCAGTGAAATTCTTTCCTCAATCTTTCAGTGAGAAAGGGTTTTAAAAACACACTAAATGTAATTGTTTAGCCTCTGATTCAAAATGTTGTTTGTGGTGTTCTTTAAAAACTGAATAAATCCAGTATGAACTTGAGAATTCTAATGATAATGTACTAACTTCTTTTTGTTTTATTTTGATTTCAGTAATTGCCTTCCTCTTTTTCCTCATTTTTCTTATTTTCGTTGTCATTCAATTGTGTGTGTCTGTGTGTGTGTGTGTGTGTGTGTGACTTACCTTATGGCATTAAAAATTGCTCCACTCTTATCTTGGATATTTCTTGAACTGGACCACAGATATGCTTGGTGCTTGCTACCTTTCTTTATGGTCTCTCTGCTGACAGAGCAAGGAATCTTGTGTGTACGCTAACCTAGGTAAGTGAACATATCAATAAATATTTCTATATATAACCATTTATATCTAAATTCAGCTAATTTTCAGTTCCTATTAATATCTGCCACTTTAATTCATTACCACCTGAACCTTTCTGGACTCTTCTTCTTGATTATCAGTAAATTTCTCCTTCAACAGTGAAACACCATCCTTCAACCATCTGTTAGCCATTTATTTCATTGGTAATTTCCAGTTTAAAGCCCCCTATGATATGATAGTCCTTTCCTCTGTGATAAAAACTTTGTCAACTAGAGTAAAGGGTTTATGGACAGCCCTTTTCCCTTTAGTTCCAACACTCTACTTATTTCCAAAGTTACTTAGATCAGTGCCTTTTCCCACCATCACCTTCAGGGAGGTTATTTCATTCATCTGCTATACAATCGGACTTTTTTTGTTATAGTCGGCCTCTCTCTGAGAACCCTCCAACATCCTCAATAATTGTATTTAATGGAAGGGCCACTCTGTGGTTTAAAGTTTTATGTTTTTCAAAAATGTATAAGGACATGTATTCACCATTACAGTCTCATACAAAATAGTTTCATCAATCTAAAAATCATATGAACTTCACCTATTCAACTAGTGAAGAAATGATTTGTAAAGGGACAGAGTAAATATTTTAAGCTTTTATGATCATGTGATCTTTGTCCTAATTGCCACTACAGCATGTTCTTGAATAATTTCATTTCATTCAACATAGTTTTATGAAGTGGATGAGATGCCATAGAAACTTAACTCTTGTTTTCATCAATTAGCCTAAGGTTAAAATTGGTTTCAATATATGTTGTTTCTGTAAAAGTTTCAAAACCTATCAATGATGTTAAATGAGGACTTACTGTATAGGGCAAAAGCTTCCATAAATTGATGGATAAGGTGGCACTCCAATCAGATTTTATTTTTTTAATATATTTTATTGATTTTTTTACTGAGTACTATAGGTTGTCCCATAGACCTGGCATGTTCATATTCTGTGTGATTGATCAAGAGTCTCCTGCACACCTCCTACTGGGGATGTGCCCGCAACCAAGGTACATGCCCTTGACTGGAATCGAACTTGGGACTTACTGTATAGGGCAAAAGCTTCCGTAAATTGATAGATAAGGTGACACTCAAATCAGATTTTATTCACAGAAAGAAGCCTCAAGCTGGTGTGGTCTGAGTACTATAGGTTGTCCCATAGACCTGACATGTTCATATTCTGTGTGATTGATCAAGAGTAACAATAGACTCTATAGGTGCAAAATAACATGTAGCCATTTAGTAAAATATTCAGGTTTTGAACTAGATTTATGACCTGGATCCAACGTTATTCATTGTGTACCAGTCTGTGTGGATATTTTCTCTAGTGTCATTACACTGTCCTTTATTTCCCAAGTTGACCAATGCCCTTCATAGTGTGACAGATTATATATCCTATTGAAAGTCCCTGCTGCTTTTCTAATTATATGTTTTTCCTTGAAGTTCTCTAATTGTATTTTTATGACACTACTGACTTCTGGATGTATGTTCAATTTTCTTACTTGACCTATTTACATCCATTGTGATGTTACCTGTACTTGGAAACCCTTGCACTGTTACCTGATAATATTACTATCGTTCTTTAAGACTGAACTTAGTTTTTCCTTGGTATCTCTTTAAACATGTTTAATTACTTTTTTTCTCAGACAGAGTATTATTTTGGTGTTCCATAATTATTTACACATTTAAAAAACTATAGTATATTACACTTATCTTTTTCTACATTTTCTACAATAGTTGCTGGATTATTTTTCTTTTCACTTAATTCCTTTACTTTTCCTACTCACTTTGTTTTTCATATGTTTTTACCATATATCTGACTTTTAATAAATACTGTATGACACTACTGCTTCTCTCTTGCTGATTTCAGTGACTTGGTAAGATAAGAAATTTAGTAGGATAATTTGGGTGAGTGAATAAGAGCAAAATGCTCACTTTTGGATATGTTAAATAAAGAAATAGGGTCTCTGGGTGGAGATAACTAGTCAGGAACTCAATTTAGACACCTGGAAAAATACCTTTGCTAATTTATTTTCATATTTCCCATGCCTATCATGGCATTGATACTGGTACATATGAAAGAAGGCTTTGTTGACCATTGTGATACTTGTGTTCCATTCATTCTCTCATTTAATCCTTACTCTGATTTTATAAAGTATAAAAAAATATTTTTTTTACATTCAATCTATGGTAAAAATCACAATTTACAAACTTAAAAATAAAATTCACCAGCTATTAGTGATGGAATCAATATTTGAACTTGACTTTTCTCTCCCTACATCTCTAGCTCTAAAATATCTGATAAGGCCTCTCAAGAAATAATCATTGAGGAAATGAATGAATTATATTAGTGTAAGGAAACACACTGCTATATAAAGCATATAAAAGTTAAATGGATACATATATAGTCAACAACAAACAAGAATATTTCCATAGCAAAAAAATAAAAACACACACAAAGAAATCACACACATAAAAAGACAGGTTTGAGGAATTAATTTATTTGAACACACACTAATGTTCTTTAAGTATTTGAAAAACACATATCAACTCTGGTCAAAATCATCAATTTCCAACTCAGTGAACTCTCACCCAATGAAATGAGCAAAATGTAAAAGGATATAATCCACAGATCATTTATACAGACGCCCAAAGTAGATTCCCCTGTGCTCCATACAAAATAAAATTAATATTATTAATTAAGAAAATAATTGTTTTCAAATGGAGCACTTAATGAATGTGACCAATAATTTATATCCTTCAAAAGGTATTGATTTCAGTAAGTAGGATTTTGTGTCTCTGGAAATTTCACATAAATTTTGAAATCATAGTAATAGTGATAAAAAGCTACTTTGACTGGACATTTATCAAGTAAGATAGAAGTAATCCCTGAAAATTATAATAAGGGGTTAAGGGAGATTAGAGAAAATCTACCACAATATCTAAAAAAAAATCAGATGTAGGAGAATAAAATATATTTTAAAAGAGTATTCGATATTCTTAAAGTGAATAAGTGTAAGACTTCCATCATGCTAGACAATATTGCAAGGTAAAAAGCATGTTTTCTGAAGCTAGAGTCCCTGGTTCAAATGCTACATTACTACTTCCTTGTGCCAGTTATATAACCCCTCTGTCTCAGTTTACTAATTGATACAGTGAGTATAATAAACACCGATCTCACTGTATAGTTTTTTGACTGAAGATGTAAATATGTGTAAAGTGTTCAGTAAACAAGCAAATACACAGTGATCATCATTTGAAAATTAAGTCATTATTACTATAATAAATCAAAAGAAACTTGAGAATAATCATTTTTACTTGAGAACTTTTAAACAGAGCATGGAACAAATAACAATGAAAACACACACCTGTTTGTATAAAATGCATTGTCCAGTGTATTGAGAAGCTTTAAATTGTGACAATAATTAGCCTAGTCATTCCACATTGAGGATATTGAAATGTTGTCAATAAATATAGAATCCTATATACTAAAGAGGTAATATGCAAACTGACCATCACTCCAACACACAAGATGGCTGCCCCCATTGGGACACAGGATGGCCACCACAAGATGGCCTGCAGGGGAGGGCTGTTGTGGGGGACCCAGGCCGGCAGGTGAGGGCAGTTAGGGGTGACCAGGCCAGCAGGGGAGGGCAGCTAAGGGCAATCGGGCTGGCATGGGAGCAGTTAGACATCAATCAGGCTGGCAGGGGAGTGGTTAGGGGGTGATTAGGCTGGCAGGCAGAAACGGTTAGGGGCAATTAGGCAGGAAGGCAGTGAGCAATTGGGAGCCTTTAATACAGTTCTTCATGTTGTGGTGAAGCCCCAACCATAAAATTATTTTCGTTGCCACTTCATAACTGTAATTTTCTACTGTTATGAATCATAATGTAAGTATCTGATATGCAGGATGTATTTAGGCAACCCATGTGAAAGGGTCGTTCGACCCCCAAATGGGTCGTGACCCACAGGTTGAGTACCACTGGGTTAGGGGCTATCAGGCAGGAAGTCAGGTGAGCGGTTAGGAGCCAGCAGTCCTGGATTGTGAAAGAGATGTCCGACTGCCCATTTAGGTGGGATCCGGCATAAATGGGTAGTCAGACATCCCTCAAGGGGGTCCCAGATTGGAGAGGGTGCAGGCTGGGCTGTGGGACACACACTCCCATGCAGAAATTTTGTGCACTGGGCCTCTAGTATGAAATAATAACAATAAATAACAATTGTTGCTAACAGTTATTGAAAGCTTCCAATAAGGAGGCAGTCCTTTATTTCTAAAAGAAAGAAAATATAAATTGCAGCATCAAATATCTCTGGTGAAAGACACAGCTGAATGGAGAAATAGCATGTTGGGGACAGGGTTGCAGGTATTGTTAATGCACTAGGACTTCATGAGACAGATTCTACCAACATGAGTTTGTATACATATATATTTCAGTTTTCAGAAATTTTCTTGTTTGGGAAGAAGAGACCCATCACTCGGTCACGAATCTGCTTGGTCTTGACACCATATACCAAGGGATTGACTGTAGGGGGTACCAGAAGGTACAAACTTGCAAAAATTATGTGGACGCTTGGAGGTACCTTCTTGCCAATGCGGTGAGTTAGGAAGCTAAATAGTGCAGGTGTGTAGAAGGCAAGAATAGTGCAGACATGGGCAGCACAGGTGCCCAGTGCTTTAGAGCGGGCATTCGGGGAAGAGAGCTGAAAGACAGCCTGGAGGATTTTGATATAGGATGTGGCTATGAGCCCTAGGTCCAATACCGTCACTGAAAGGGCCACTGAGATGCCATATGCTCTGTTAATGAGAGTGTTGGCACTGGCCAACTTCACCACAGACATGTGCTCACAATAGGTATGATTGATGACATTTTTGGTATAATATGGTAGCCTCTTAATGAGAAGAGGACAGGGCAAAACCATAAGTATGGCTCGGATCATGCTACCCAGACCCATTTTAATGACCAAGGTTGTTGTCAGGATGGTTGTATAACGCAGTGGGATGCAAATAGCTACATACCGATCAAAGGCCATGGCAACTAGGAGGGCTGACTCAATTATGCAAAATGTGTGAATTAAATACATTTGTGCTAGGCAGGTATTAAATTCAATCTCATGAGCTTCCAACCAGAAGATACCAAGCATCTTGGGGGCTACAGATAAGACAAGACTTATGTCCATCATTGCCAGCATGCACAGGAAGAAATACATAGGCTGGTGGAGGCTAGGCTCTAGTTTGATGGTAACAATGATTATGCTGTTCCCGAGCAGAGCCAGGACAAGCAGGAGGCAGACAGGGATGCCAATCCAGCAGTGAAAGTCTTGCAAACCAGGAATACCAACCAGGAAGAAAGAAGAGATGTAGTGATATGTAGAATTGTCTGCCATGTTAAAACTCAGTAAGTTGCATGCTCATGTACACAGTAGCCAGTTAATTCTCCGGTACAAGAAAGCAGTGTAACAGACTGATTCTTCTATGGCCCAGCAAATAGGAAATACAGACACATGATTTAATAGCCTATCTGGAGGGCAGACTCCTCCTAAACCTCTGTCAGTAATCAGTTATACCACTTCGCCATTCTAAATTGCAGCATCTTCACCTGCAAATAAGAAGACTGAGTTCACATCTTTAGATATTTTTTCCTATGTTTTGGAACTGTATTCAATTCTACACTGTAGTTTTTATTTCCCATTAGAATATCAGTTAGAAATATAATAGTTTAATTATTGTATCAAAGCCAACATGGATTCTATGAAATAAATAGTTTTAGAGAAAAACAAACAAACAAGTTATCCTTCAAAGAAATTGATATCAACTGTGGATACATATACATAAGCACACACACAATAAGTTACAGGTGTTTCAAGAATAATAATAGTATTCATTCATAGTGAGCATAGCAAAGTTATCAAGAATTTAGAATAAGATCTTCTAACCAAAAATATAGAATGTACTAATAAAAATTAAAGCCAATCCATGCTCTCTCATTGATCAAAGACAAATTTGTCCCTATTTTCAATGAATTCCTTAAGAAGACCTGAAGATATACAGCATAACATAATCATATATACAAAAATGGAATATATTATTTCTTCATGCTGTCAAATGATTTAAAGTTGCTGCAAATAATCCCAACAGTGTTAATAAGCCCACTGTATTTTCTGCAAAGCCCTGACTCCCAGCTGTAAGCATCACTCCTTCTGTCTCTAGCATCTTTCCTGACTAATAATATGAAGGACAAAGCAAGTGCAATTCAGCACTTTTGGTCTCAGTGGCAGGAGTAGTTCTTGTGACTCTTGTTCTGACCCTGTCCTTTTGTTTCGGTAACTGACCCCTATCATTCTTCCTAGCCTCCAGGTTCTTCCTAGTATCATAACTCTGGCATACGCACTTCACTCTTCTTAACATGCTTTTAAAATTACAATTGCTCCCAGCATCTCAATTTATGGTCCTGAATGCCACTGATGTGAAAACTCAAGATATATTGATAAATACTACTAATGTCAATGATTCCTTATGTAGATATCTAAATCTAAACAATATGTGTGTGTGTGGGGTGGTGGGGGAGTGGAATGATCTGCTTATGGTATACACATTCTACTATCAAACTGGTGCTATTCTAGGCCTATGTGAATAATATCTGAAGTGTTTCCTTGTTAAAAGTTAAAAAAATTTTCATATAATTCATAAAAATTAAGAACTTAAACTTCAGCCACAATAAAGAAACTCGGTGTTGTGGAAATTACTGCCTAAGGGGATGAAGTCTCTAACCCAAGACAAAGATAAGAATTTAGGACAAAACCTGCAAATAATGGACATTCAGAGTATAAAGAGGTTTTAAGTATTTATCAAACTCTTGCTGATTGCAAATTCTCAAATGATTGTTTTGCACTTGGAAATTTGGTTGGCCAAGTTCCATTCTTATATTTCCTTCTGGGAGAATCAAACATACAAAAGGCTATCCCACCTAAGATTACAAACAAGCATAATCACTCTAGGTAAATATATGTAAATATTTTAAAATCATCTTTTAGTTTTTTATAAACTAACTTACAAGATAGTAACATGTCATCTACACCAAGAGAAAAGAAGCACTTATGAGATCATAACATGTCATCTGTACCACGAGAAAAGCAATAAAGTGACTTCTTAACAATGGAAGCTTCCAGTCTGAGCCATAGAATGTGGCACAGAGAGGAAATTACGGAGAACTACCCCCAAATTATGGTCTGTTTGTACAGTTATCCCTATCACCTCAAAAGTTTTTTCTGTCTTCTCCCAGGCTTATTTTGAAAGAAATTTTGGAGAAATGCATTTGTTTCAATAAGGTTATTCTTTATAATATCTTCAGCAGTCTGCCAGGTAACCCAAATACCTGCCCAGACTTCTCTAATTTTCTATTAGCAATACCATTCCATCTGCTTCTGAACCATATAAGTGCCTTATTTCTTCTGACACCCTGAGCTTTGCTGTTTTGTCTGTTTCTGAGTCAGTCAGCATTTTCTCTTGCCTGTAATCTGCCACGTAAGAGTAGAGAACTGTATTGGAATACAGTGGTCTTTTCTTACATTCTCTTTTGAATACATTAATTATTTTATATTAAGGTATTGAAATAAGAACACATAAAAATACCCCAAACTAAATTCAGTAAGGTCTCCCATTCTTTTCCATACAAATATATCTTATTTGTTGGCAACAACAGATATTACCCAACCATTTGGAAATCTCAGAACTATCCTTGCCTTCTCTATTTCTACCACTCCAGTCAAGCAGCAATGGAGTCTTCATTTCCGTTAAAGGTCTTACCATGTGCTCGTCCTGTTTTCACTTGCATGTCATCGCCTTCATCAGACTGTGAATACACAAAGGAGGGCACTTAATCTCAGTAAACCCTCAGTGGATTCTGAAGGAAGATCTGATGTTTCTCTATGACCTCCACAGTCCCTCAAGAATTTCACAGATTTTTATCTTGCTCTCAAGGCTTCTGACCCACCAGCAATAACTTACTCATAGTCATTGCCTACCCTTCATTTATTTCAGCTCCTATCTTAGAATATGCCTTTTAAAATAGTTTCTGCTTATGAGTTACAATCTCACAATCCTTGACATATTGTTGGTAATGATTAAAAAATAAATATTAGTCTTTGAAAAATATCAAATTATAATTTCTGCTGAAGTATCTAAACCAATATGCATATCTTGGAATGGTTAAAAAATACGGCAGTGTAGCCATTGGTAGTGAGGACTCTGCGGTTAAGTTGGTAGTTATGGTTGCTTTCTAATAGGCTATTTCAATGTTCAGGAGATCCCTCTGGAAGGCTGATGGGTCTCAGAGGAGAAATAAGATTGAAGGGAAAAGACATCTGGGCCAAGATGAAGCACAAAGCAATAACAATGTCTCCCCATGGAAAACTGTACTTACATTGTAAACTTAAAAAGAAATGGTTAATGACTTCTCTTTGAGCTCTAACATGCAACAAGCTCAGAATTGTCACTCCTGTCCTGACACGGAAAAGCTAGGCAAACTGAATATCAATGACTTTTCTTAAAGCCTTCTCAGAAATGAGGTCACAGGGCAAATCATCCACCTCAAACATAGAGAGACCAGCACATCCAAGGAGGTACAGCTCACAGTATCCAGCTGCTTGGAGAAGAGATCACTTAAAGTTACAACAGTCAACACACTTCACTATGAAATCTGACAAGTTGCTGGGGGCTGCATTTAGATTATCATGAGCATGAGAAACTCTATTGTCTTCATTCAGAGGTGTCCCACATATTACATAGACTTTACTTCTAAAAACACCAACAGATTCACAGTTAGGATCAAAGAAATATCCCCTGTTGAAAGAGAAGTTAATGTGAAACTTTCTGAACCCTATGAATAAAAAAAAGCTTCGTCTCCAAGGGGAAAAGTCTTAGCTAGAGGGCAATACTGAGACCTTATCTCTTCTAACAGTCAAACATGTCAGCCCACTCCATTCCTTCTGAATCTCATTCTGGGGGATGCAGGGGGGGATATAGTCAATAGAGGATAGGTCATCAAAGAACTAGATTGGAACCACTGCATCCAAGGAAGGGAATATAGGGAAAGAGGGGAGGAGAGTAACACAAATCCTCTACCACCTCAACAAATCTTTAGTACAATGACAGTGGAATATATTAAAACATAAACTTCGCTGAGGAGCAGTAGAAAGTGAAATCCCAAAGCTAAGAATAGAGCCATAATAAGGACATTACTAACACATACATATAATTTGCCTTTTCCCCTGAGTTCATTAAGATTGCTTGATTATATTAAGCTGTCACCTATTTGACTATCATATGGGAGATTATGATTTTCTTTTATTTTGTTGATTATATTAGGGTTATATTGGTCATGAAATTATATAGGTTTCAGGTGTACAATTATAATGATAAAAGTGTAATATGCTAATTAGACCAGACTAGTTGTTGAGTGAATAGGGTACCATGCCTCAAAAGATAACAGATTGCTATAGAGTGGTTCAGAGCCATGGCCAATGGGACTCCTGATTCAATAACCTGAAATGTGTGGATGAGCCACATCTGGAAAAGGCAGGCATCAAAATTCGTATCTGGCAAGTGGAACCTAAAAATACCAAGCATCTTGGGGACAATGCTGGTACTAGGTGCAATGTCTGTGGCTCCCAATATGGCCAAGAGGCTCATGGAGACTGGGTTCAGATTTGATGGTGAGCGAAAGTTCCTATCAAAGCAATGAGGTACATAGCACAGAATAGAATCCCAAACCAGCACTGTATAGTTTCCAAGCCAGGGATCCCAGTAAAGGTCAGCACAGAGGGCATGAACATGGTGCCAATTGGAATAGGCATGGCAGGTCAGCGTCCTTCCTTGCAAAAGAGCCAAATTTGACAAACTGTGATTCTCTGTACTGGTCTGTGACCTATTCTCAACCAGTCACACAAATATTGAATGACAGAAATAGGAGAATCAACCTCAGCAGCTTATTTAGCATTTTTTAAATGAATGAGACAATGGACACTGGCCCAACAAAAAGTTTTCCCAGTATATACATTAGTAAAATCACCTGCCCACTCAGTGATACCCACATGCAAAGATGGAGTATGTGGACACCTATGCCTATGTTTGGGCCAACGTAATCAGGCTGCTTGGTGATGTTCTTCCTCCCCCATTCCATCTTCTCTTTCTTCTTCTACCTGTTCATGGAAATAAGAAAAAATAAAAAAATAAACAAACATTGAAATGATACTTTAGACATAGAAACACCAAAATCCACTATACCTTGAGCCCTGCTTTACTCTCCTCCTCACTTCTCTCTTTTTAGCATCACTTTAGACAAGCAGGGATGGGTATTTCTATACAACATACCAACATTTCTTTGATAAATTATTGATTGAAGGCTCTTTCTAGCATTGTGATTCCACCAATAAAACTACCTCTCCTTACCTTAAACTTCCTTCCCACCAAGGTATTTGCAAATATACCATTCATGCAGGGCCCAGACTCCATCAAGTTAGACATTGGCAGCTGTATAATTTTGTATATTTCCAAGGCAATTCTAATTCAGGAAACAAATCTTATATATAAACTAGTGCCTGGTGCACAAAATTCGTGCACATTAAAATTGGATTAATTAGAGGAAATATTTTGATATTGCTATTTGCCCTTTCTCTATAATAGAAGTGTCAGAGATAAAAGAAAATTAGTAAAATGTATATGAAAATCTCCCTTCTGTCAGAGTGTGGGTAGCATTGCAGGACCCAGAGGCAAGTCCCTGCCCACCCATGGAACCTCAAAATTACGTGAGACCCAGACACAACATGTCCCACCCCATTGGGGAAGATTCAGACCCAGCCGGCCCCACCTTTGTCAAGCCCCTCTGGGTGGGAGGTACAGACTCAGGTCCCTGGGCCTGGCACCAGGTGGGGGGGTGCAGTCTCAGGGCGCCTGTCAAGCCGTGCCAGGTGGTGGCCGAAGTCTGAGATCCCCCATCAAGTCCCGCCAGGTGGGGGCCGCAGCCTCAGGTCCCCCTTCAAACCCTGCCAGGCAGGGGGTGGGTCTGAAGTACCCCATCAAGCCCTGTCAGGTGACAATAAAAACAATAAAAAACAATCAAACAAAAGGAGGCTAAATAGCATGCTATTGAACAATGAATGGGTTATCAAAGAGATCAAAGAAGAAATAGAAAACACCCTGGAAACAAATGAAAATAAAAACACAACAATCAAAAATCTATAGGAGACAGTGAAACCAGTCCTGAGTAGGATATTCATAGCATTATAGGCCGACTTAAATGCCGCAGTCTTTTCGCAGCAAGGGTTCAGGAATCTGGAGAAGGGGCTGGACATAAATGGATAGAGACTAGACAAGAAATATAAATTTGGAAGGCATTGGGGGAACCAGATGGAAGCCAGTTCTCTAGTGGAGTGGCTCCCCAAATGTTGGGAACCAGGGCTTTTTACTCACACATTTTGCCCTTTAGCAAAGCAGATATTCATATCAAAGGTAAGGTTTGGTAAACAATAAAGGATTATTAGGTTAGGGGAATTGCCCTCAGCTGTTTGGCAGCAGATAATAATATGCTTAATAATAAGCCTTCTGATGAACTTCTCAGATTTATTATGCTAACTACTGTTCTTAGCCTCCAGCACTTCAAGAAACAAACAAACAAAAAAGCACTGGTAATGAGTTATCTAATCCTACCATTTAAAGCACTAAAAAGAGAGCAATAAGAAAAGCCAAGAGTAAGTAGAAGAAAGGAAATAATTAAGATCAGAGTGGAAATAAATGACAGGCTCACCAAGAAACAAAGATGGAGGACCCAAGTAAACAAAATAAAAAATGAAAGAGGGGAAGTAACAACCAACCCCACATAAATAAAAAGGATTATTAAAAAATACTATTAACAACCCTACTCCAAAAATCTGGACAACATAAACAAAATGTAGATATTCCTAGAAAAATACAATCTTCCTGACCAGTGAGGCTCAGTTGTTGAGTATCAACCTATGAACCAGGAGGTCACAGCTTGATTCCTGGTCAGGACACATGCCTGGGCATGATCCCCAGTGTAGAGTGTGCAAGAGGCAGTTGATCAATGATTCTCTCCTATCATTGATACTTCTCTCTCTCTCTTTCAAGGTAGAAAGGCTTTGAAAGATTTTCCAATTTCATTCCAGTGATCTTGAGTTCATCATAGGAGATACAATTATTAGATTTAGCACCTTAATATCATGAACTTTCTTTATGACTGTATCATCTCAAATTCGATGGAACTGCCTTGAAGATGGAGACACCACATGAATTACCTTTGTGTTTTCAGTGCTGTTTAAAAAATGATGGAGGTCTTATTAAAAAAAGCACAACTTCACCAACAGTGTCCTCTGTTGATGCTGTACTCTACCAAATTTCCTGCAAGGTCTTAACAACTCTAGTTCTCCAAAATCCACAGTATATTTTGTCAGAGACCAATTCCAGCATGACAGCAGGGCTGAATCTGGGAATGTCTGAAGGCATTTCCCCAAGCCTGAATTGGATATATTAAATTGATTTCTTGGCTACCAGACAGCTAAAGGGCATCTTAATCTACATGTTATTGCCTCCTACTGGCCAAACACCTGAACAGCCGTAGGATAATTCCCCCATTCTGACAGTGCTTTTGTATACCCATTGAAGTGTATATCTCTGCCTTGCCTCAGGACAAGTTGTGTTAATAAAAAGCATGGGGGGGGGGGGCGGGGAGAACCCCTGGGATTGGATAAAAAGTAAAATGATAGATACATGCTTAGTAGGTGCAGGAACAATTAACATGATGACAATGAAGGAATTTGTGTTATCTCTCCTGGTGCCGGGCACATTAGGTTTTGCCCCAAGGGGTCCAGAAAAAGGGAAGTTACTAGGTGTACCAGTTAATAATTTGGATTTTTTCAATAGATGGAGTTACACATATGTTGATATATATGTGATTTGATATGTATGCTATTTTGTTGTATTGACAGCAAGTTTCAAAACTTTATATGTCAAATTTGCTGAAGGTGTTAACATCATAGATATTTTTACGCTTAAAAATGTTGAATTTCATGCCAAAAAAAAGAGCATTTGTGGGAAGTTTTAATTCATTACTTTATTTTGAAGAAAAACTTATTGTATACTTCGGGAAGCTTATGTGAACATGCTCCATCTCAAGATACTTGCGAACAATGGTTTAAATGCTTTAAAAATGATGATTTCGATGTGAAAGACAAAGAACATGCAGGTCAACCGAAAAAATTTGAAGACCAACAGTTACAAGCATTATTGGATGAAGATGCATGTTAAACTCAAGAACAACTTGCAGGAAGATTAAAAGTTGCTCAGCAAACAATTTCTGATCATTTCCAAGCAATGGGAAAGATTTTAAAGAAAGGAAAATGGGTGCCACATCAACTGAATGAAAGACAAGTGGAAAACTGAAAAGTCATCAGTAAAATGTTGCTTCAACAGCACGAAAGAATATCTTTTTTGCATCGAATTGTGACTGGTGATGAAAAACGGATTTATTTTGAGAATCCCAAATGCACAAAATCATGGGTTGATCCAGGTCAACCATCAGCATCGACTGCAAGGCCATATCACTTCGGAAAGAAGACAATGCTCTGCGTTTGGTGGGATCAGGAAGGTGTGGTGTATTATGAGCTTCTAAAAACCAGGTGAAACCATTAATACTGATCGCTACCGACAACAAATAATCAATTTGAACCTCGCTTTGATCATGAAATGACCAGAATGTGTCAGAAGATATGGCAAAGTAAATTTGCTTCATGATAATGCACCATCACACACTTCAAAACCAGTTAAAGACACGTTAAAAGATCTTGCCTGGGAAGTATTAACCCACCAGCCGTATTCACCTGACCTTGCTCCTTCAGATTACCACTTGTTCTGATCGATGGCACACACACTTTCTGAGCAGCACTTCAAAACATACGAAGAAGTGGAAAATTGGGTCTCTGAATGGTTTGCCTCAAAAGTTCTACTGGGACAGTATCCACAAATTACCTGAAAGATGGAGGAAATGTGTAGCTAGTGATGGAAATTACTTTGAATAAAGCACTTTTGATGTTTCTCTTGAAGAAAAAAAAAAAAAAAAAAGCATGGGTCCCGGGACGAGGAGACCTTAGACTTTAAGACCTGAGACCTTAGAACTTAGCTCCTTTAGCTAAGCTCCTCTGACACCCTAATGCCTTTCACAATTATGTTTCGTCTCTGGACTATTTAATCTATGAACAGCCTTCTCCAGATTCCTGAACGCGTCTTGATGCTGAGACAATAACCCCAACATATTTGCCAATATCACAATACCTACAAGAATAATCTTGCTAGCCCAGAACTGTACCTACTGCCTCAACTGGGTTGTCATGTGCATTATGATGGCATAATTTTATTGATTTCAGAGAGGAAGGGAGAGGGAGAGAGAGAGAGAAACATCAATGATGAGAATCATTGAACAACTGCCTCCTGCATGCCCCCACACTGGGGATGGAGCACACAACCCAAGCATATACCTTGACCAGGAATAGAACTGTGACCTCCTGGTTCATAGATAGTTGCTCAACCACTGAGCCACGCCAGGCGAGCAATTTTGGACATTTTGAATAGAATCAGTTATCACTTAGTTTTCTTAGTTTTAGTCATCTATATTTAAATAGCATCTTACCAAAATATTACAACGTTATATTTTATTTTTCATTTATACAAAATTATGCCTAAAAACAATAATCAAATAAAGCCATGGCCTGAACTTCCACTTTCCCAAATGTTCAACATGGTAAACAAATTTTCATTGGCCTTTAGTGAAATAAAAGTGCAAATGAATTAATTTTTGTTTCTATGTATGCTAAAAATCCAGCTATTTATTCATATTTTAAAATAATTTTCTATATTTATTAAAATTTTCAAATTGATACTTGACTTTTCTTGAAATGCAAAGTCAGAGTGTCAAATAGTAACATTAGAAAGTAATGAAGTGCCTAGAAAATTAAAGATTTGGAATGAAATATACATATTTCCTATCACTTATTTGATTCTATATTTCATTCACTTTCTTAACTATATATTATAGTTTAACAGTTTTAAGAATAATTATTTCCATAAAAGATAGAAAAGTTGTTTACCGATTTAAACAGAAAAAAAATTGATGGGGTCTATATAGGTATCTCAAAAGTGTTTGGATGATCTCTTATTAGGGAGGGTGCTCTACTTCCATTTCTTTCTTTCAGCTTCATGAACTTAAATCATGAGCCTCTGAGTATACTGGGAATAAGGTACTGGAATTCATACTTGCTTCTTTTCCCCAATATTTGTACCTTCATCTTTACAAGCTATTGAAAGCTGGAAAAAAAATTTATTGTATATGACATGACATGTTCTCTATTAACTCCATTCCTCAGGAGAATTGCATCATAGTCTTGCCCAACTGCTGACATTATATTTGTCCCCTATTTGTCTCATTGAAAACCATTTCTTTATAACTGCACATATAGTTACATTAGCATGTCAATGTAGGCACATAAAAAGACTGAAGAATTGAGCTTGTGAGTATATATTTTTCTAGGCATTTCTGGGATCAACACAGAGAAATGTTAGAAAGGATCTATGGGGACTGTGGGAAATTGCACCCTATAATTATACATGAGGGGTTACTCTTATAAAATGCTAAAAGGAGAATGATACTTAGGTTGTCAGGATTTCACCTAAGACATGAGAGGATAAACAAGTAGTACTGAGTTCCTCTTGGTCTAGTTAGCACTTTTACCATTTTTACCTTGTCATATGTGGTGAATCTCTTTAGATCTTTAACTACAGCAAGCATATCTCCTGATTTAGGTGAGTATTTGAATATAATACCAAAAGATAAACAGAGGAAGCTTATATGTTAAGATACTCAGATTCTTAGCATTTTCCCTAGACTTATTCTTCACTTTTGCTAATCTCCACACTCCTCCATGCAAATATACACCTGAAAACAGGGCAAGTGAATTTGTGTCTGCATTAAGTTTTATGCATTTTTCATATTAAACAGTTATAGAGAAAATAAAATATTAATTTCAAGTAGGTGTATTTAGTAGTCATATATTGAGGACAGAAAAATATTTTTGTCTAGAATATTAGGAGATTCTTTATACAGAAGGTAATGTTTTTACTACTTGTCCCTGCTCCCAGAAGTAGAGACACTTCACCAAGATGGAACTGTTTAGAAGGCAGTTTAGTGTATGTGTCCCATGTTCAGGTTAGATTTATGTAGAGGCAATATTTACTTACTCTTAAGCAGTGGTTAGTGACACTATGGACTGGGCAATACTGCCGGGCAGGGGATATATAAAATGAGTGTAAAGAGAACCATGTAGAGGAACATAGTCCTTAATGGAATTCACAGCATCAGCAGTGTAAAGGGAGTCAGAGCGACAAATGAATTCTTTTGATACAGGAAGAAAAACAGGATAAAGTGTTATTATAGAAACAAAACATGAGTTTTATAAAGAAAATTATGTGGAGTTCCTCACAAATATCAACTTAGAAGAGACCTTTAAACAGTTCATTTTGTTTGGATAGAATTTCAATTTGATTTTTTTTCAGAATAATAATGTTTAAAAAGATGTGGATGCAAATGCTTATGGCAATGTTTTGAAAAATCTCTTAAACTGATTAACAAAACACTGCAAATTATTACTCAGGATTATAGAGGCAATTAATTAAAATGACATAGAAAATATTACCAAGAGGAAATGACAGTACCTATTATAAGAAAATGTGTTTAAAGCTGAAACATATTTTATCATAAAGGAAATAATTAGTAATTGAGTGTATGATGAAAATGCAGGTTTTTTGGGGGGGGGAAGTAATAAGTTCATAGAGTAGGAATAGGAAATCATAAGTAGATATCAGAACTTAATTAGGGAAATTAGCTTAAAGAGGCTCCATTCCTACTGAGGTGAAGAATGGCAAAGAGAAAAAATATGAGTTAGTAAAATTGTAACAAATATATCTGCTAAAGATAAATTATTATAGAGTGAAAAAAGGGAGAAATGTATGAATAGAAATAACTAGAAATCAGCCATGGAACTCAGAGCTGCATAATTTTTAGTGGCAACCTTTCCAGAATGGTGATATTTTTCTAACATTATTTAGTTTATTTGTTGGATAAAATAAATGTATAGATTATAATGTGAGGTTTTCAGACACTTGCTGGTAAATAATTAAAGGAAAAAGGACATTGTGTCAGGTGGTCAAGGAGTAGTTAATGTGTTACAATGAATAAGAGTTAGAAAAGAATGTGAATCAGGAAAAATGTGAATCAGGTAGCAATGATAAACTAAGAGAATATGGGTCTCACATGAAGAACTTCAGTGAAGGTGTGAGGAGCTGAAAATAAGAATTAATAAGGGAGAGGTAAATGGCTAGAGAGCTTGATGTGTTCTTTCGCTAGTGAAGATGAGGGGTGATTCAGAAAACAAGCAAACAAACAAATAACCTGTTGAATTTATAGCGCTATGAGGCTAAGGGAGCAATGTAGTAGACCACATTTTTGGCTCATTTACAATTGGATATCTATGATGCCTGAAACTAATTTTGCACAACCCTATTGAAGAAAGAGAGTCTGTGACCACCCAACATAAGTAAAAAGTGAACACCAAACTGGGTGGAATTACAGAGTGCTAGGAGGCATTTGTAGGATAGTTATTTAATAGATCTCTCCAAACCATTTTATAAAAATACAAACTGGCTCCTCAGATGTGTACCTCTTGGTGGGATTGATTGCAAACAAAGCCAAGTGGTCAAAAGTAAATGTCCTTTAAAGAACACTATGAATTACAAGGCTTTTGAGCTCTGTCCAAGTATATGATTCTAGGATACTGGGGGATAATAAATCTTCATCAGAGGAGAAATCAGCTTTCTCTTTGGTATTAAGTCATCCTCAGAAGAAAGCTTCCTTCAGGTTGTGTTGACTCTTGTTTGATGTGGTCACAGACCCACTCTGGCTCTGTCATAGCTGATAGAGACTATCAAAGACAGTGATCAGCAGGTGTGAAAAATTCAAGATGGACAAGACCATTTACCTGGAAACAAAATTTTTTCTTCTCACTTTGAAGAGAATCAAGAATCAGTACATGTTACTGATAATTCAAATGAGCCTGACTGGACAAATTTTCTAAATACGGATATGTGTGTGTGTGTGTGTGTGTGTGTGTGTGTGTGTTTGTTTGTGATGAGAGGGTAATTGAATAATCATGTTTAGGAGGTAAGAGTTAGTGAGAGGAATAGCAAATGTCTCAAATACAAGAATAATTATATCAATCCAGAGAGTTAAATAGGATTGTCCATGTAGATTCAAGGAATATATGAGAGCTAAACTGATAGGAGGACAACTAATTAGTGATTACATATTATTTGCATCCTGGATTACTCAGTAATCACTTAAACAATTGCTTACAACAGCAGAGAAGTGAGATTTTCAATGTATTGATTCTTCAAAACTGAAATAATCTTAAAGGAAACCATTTAACTTTTGCATATATGTGCAGTTAATGTCCTATTATGAAAATATCCATTCAGACTTAGATTCATATTTTTGTTGAATTCAAGAAACAAGCAGATATTTGTTTCATGTATCTTCATCTTGCCTTATAGCCTTTCTGAGTAGAGGCCCTTGGAGTAGAATTAAATGGATTTAGAAAAATAACCAAAAAAGTTATTGCAAATATAAAAAATGTTTTTATCACACAGCAAGATCATTATTAGCTTTGAAACATAGACTCTGGAAGCATGATATAGTGTAATCATAAGACCAAATATTCTTGTGTAAAATTGAAGTGCAAAATAGTCAAATGAGTTCAGCTTCATGTTTTGATAATTTCTGTAGCTTAGCTGTTTGTTTATCCAGACCCTGCACAGAGCCCCAGCTATAGAAGATACCCAATAAAAGAATATGGACTTTAATTTGTATTAGTTGTGTGTCTAATTTCAATATGTGAGAGAAAAGTAAACTTCCAAGGAATTGTACTAATGCTTAAATATGAGAATTGCCAGCAAATATATATTTGGTTCATAGACTACTCATCCATAGCCGAATAAATGGAAACAGAGTTGTTTAATAGTATCTAAAGGTGCTTGTAAAATATATTAAAATATAATATTTATTTTAATCAGAAATCAAATCATAAACTGAACAAATATAATTAGTATTTAATATTGCAGAGTATATTTGACATTTCATATTCTTGGTTTTGATGTTTACTGATTTATTCTAGTAAAATAATATTAAATAATATTAGCTTTTGTATACATATGAAAAATAGAGATATTATTAATTAAGCAGGTTGTGATAAAAAAAACTTTCTAGGTAAAAAACTGAAACAAATTTTAATATATGGTTGTTTCTATTAGGTAAAATATTTTCCAGTTCAGATTTTGCAGAAATCTAGGTGAGAACAGAAAATAGAAGAGAGATAATACACTGACACCTTGAATCAGAAGTTCTAAAGCAGGGAGTCTAAGCCATCATGTTCAAGCTCAATGGCACAGTCTTCATGCCCTCGATGCTGACACTGGTGGGGATCCCTGGTCTGGAGTCTGTTCAGGCCTGGATTGGCATCCCTTTCTGTGCCATGTACATCGTTGCTCTGTTTGGGAATTCTCTGATCCTGGTCATCATCAAATCTGAACGCAGCCTCCACGAGCCCATGTATCTCTTCCTGGCAATGCTTGGAGCCACAGACATTGCTCTCAGTACCTGCATCCTGCCAAAAATGCTAGGAATATTCTGGTTTCATCTGCCCAAGATACACTTTGATGCCTGTCTGTTACAAATGTGGCTTATTCACACGTTCCAGTCCATTGAGTCAGGTATTCTGCTGGCCATGGCCCTGGACCGCTATGTGGCAATCTGTGATCCCCTGAGACATGCAACCATTTTTACCCACCAACTGCTCACTCAGATTGGGGTTGGGGTGACACTCAGAGGAGCCCTTCTTGTGGCTCCATGTCTCATCCTCATCAAATGCCGGTTGAAGTATTACTGGACCACTGTGGTCTCCCATTCATACTGTGAGCACATGGCCATCGTGAAATTGGCAGCAGAAGATACTAGAATCAACAAGATCTATGGTCTGTTTGTGGCTTTCACTATACTTGGCTTTGATATAATCTTCATCACAGTATCCTACATTCAAATATTTGTAACTGTCTTCAGTCTGCCTCAGAAGGAAGCCAGGCTGAAAGCCTTTAACACCTGCATTGCCCACATTTGTGTCTTCCTTGAGTTTTATCTCCTGGCTTTCTTCTCCTTCTTTACACACAGGTTTGGCTTCCACATTCCACCTTACATTCATATTCTTCTGTCCAACCTTTACCTGCTTGTCCCACCATTGCTCAATCCTATTGTGTATGGTGTGAAGACCAAACAGATTCGAGACCGAGTGTCTCACATTTTTCATTCTAAGAATGCCTCTTGATTTCTTATTAATCTTTTTTCAAATTTTACATAAGAAACACTAGGTTTTTTGTGAGATTCTGTCCTTTAGATAGTTTATTATATGTTAAAATCTAAAGTTCTAGGTTTCCTTTAGAGACAGAAAGGATTTGATTCCTTAAATAATTTCTTTTGTTATAAATTGAGATTTGGAGCATATGTTTAGCCAAAGATGACATAAGAAATTATGAATACCTGTTTGTAGTTAAATCAGCTTTTAGTAAAGTACATTCTGTAAAAGCACAACTAAATATTAATGTTTTAGCCTCTGTTTAAAAATATCAAATGACAATTAGAAGGAAAAAGGTGGCCAAATTGGCTAATGTGTTGTGCACCTACTCCTGTGTCCATCCTGGAAAAGCAACTAAATTGGAGATCATCCACCCAGTATTAACAAGTTAGATTAACAAGCTGAGAAGACAATTTGCAACCAGGAGGGGCAGAGGACACCTGGAGAATGGTAGGAAAGGGGATCTGGGCTAGAGAGTGATACACAACCAGTGGGCTGAGAGGGTGAGGAGGAAGCTGCACTGCACTGAAGCCCCTTCCCTTGGGGACAGGTGTAACATTCAACTGTGGGGAGGAAAAGTCACAGGGCTGCTTACAGCTGGGGAATCTAGATCTAAGACCATAGATGAGAAAGGCTGTGTTCAGAAAGGCGGCCTGATAAATGGCCAGAGTAGTGCAGTGCTGGCAGGAGAGAAACCAGCAGTTTTCTGGTTGTTTTGCCTTTGTTTTGTCTTTGCTTTCTGCTAAACCCAGTTTATAGGACCTTTCAATTACAAACACTCACCTGAGGCTGTGGCATAGATCGAGGCACATATTTGTGGAGCCTGAGAAGAGGCTGTGGAGGGAAGTAGGACAGGGAGACATGACCAGAAATCCAGCGTTGGGATACTTGTAAACTTCCAAACCTAAGTGGCCATTTTTCTGCTGAAGAGCCAGCTCCTCCCAGTAGCCTCAAGACAGGTAATACAGCCTATCATCCTCCCCACCCACCTCATACCTCCATTTGAACTACACAAAGGGAACAAAGGCTCTGAATAGCCTCAAAGAGCTCTCAGTGGCTGGGTTGGAAGAGAGGCCAGTTCAGCCCCAGTATTCTGGAAACCAGACTGATTGACAACTCCAGGTTGCCAGCCAATGCCATTAGTCTCCATACAAAGAACTCTGACCAAATAAGGACAGAGTAATACTTTGGGCCATTGCAGAAGAGTAGCTCTGGGTTAGGGAAGAAATAACTATCTGATTCTCAGAGAGCGAAACAGCATCACCCCCACCTAAAGCCCTGTAGGAAACAGAAGCTTGAGTGATTAAGATTGACAGCTAGCAGACAGGCAAAGTGCGAAGATTGGTCCTGCCTGCTTGCAGCCAAGGCCTGTGGAGACAGGCAGGAACAGAGGAGTGGAGCTTCAGCACTGTGCTAAATGCCAGACAGTTCCTAACTACAGGAGGCCCAGAATTGGCAGACAAAACAGAAAAAAAGGGTCCTAAACCCGTGACCATGAGGCATTAAAAGTTGGCTGAAGTGAACGACACTTCACATTTTTAATTTTTAAAATTAATTTATTCTTTAATTTTTCTAGTATTATTTTTTCTTTATTCGATTTTTATTTTTATTGCTATTTTATTTTATCTTCTTCTTTTTCATTTTTTTCCCATCTTTCTGTTTCTTGCTTCTCCCTTTTCCAGCCTATTTTTTTCTTTTCCTGTCCCCATTTTAGTTTTTATCTCTTTCTTTTTACTTCTTGTTGAAAATTGATCTTCTTTATCTGCTGTATTATTATTATTGTAGTCTCTGTTGGCTTATTCAAATATCTAATTTATTCCACCCTGCTACTACTCCATCCACCCTTCTCTTTTCTCTTTCTTTGCTGGTCAAACATTTTTGTCTCTCCTATCTTGCTCTTTTCTTCTCCTAATTTTTAAATTAATTTCAATACCTAAATTAAAGCCGATATGCTATCTCCTTTATTCT
Source organism: Myotis lucifugus (assembly GCF_000147115.1). Taxonomy (NCBI): domain Eukaryota; kingdom Metazoa; phylum Chordata; class Mammalia; order Chiroptera; family Vespertilionidae; genus Myotis; species Myotis lucifugus. The sequence goes on from NW_005871186.1 coordinate 2,439,755, forward strand.
CTTTTTCAATAAATAAATAAATAAATTTAAAAATTTTAAAACTATGTTTTATTTATTTATTTATTTTTGCTTTTGTTTTTTCCTTCTTTATCCACTCATTCTTTTTTTTACCACCTCTATACTAAACTGTGTCCATCCACTATTAATCCAATTCCTTAACCTTTTTTTCTGTATTTAACCTCAGCCTCTATAGATTCTGCCCCTCACCCTTTTTCTGTGTGTGTGTTTTTTTTTTTTGCATGTGCTTTTTGGTTTATTTTTTGTTTTGTGGTGTTTTCTCCCCATATTCCTTTCTTTTTCTTTCTTTCAATTTTTGATTTTCTTGACATCATTTTTGTTCTCTTTTCTGTCTTCTAATTCTCTTTTCTCTGGTGTAACTTTTATTGAGGTTATAAATGTCTTGTGTATATTCATGTTCTGTTACTTTTGTGTCGTGTATTGTCGTATTGCATTTTGTGCTGTTCAGTCAGCCTCTCCACAATGGTTGTCATGGTGTGATAGGGAGCGATCCACATAATGACACCCTGAGAGGAGACTCCACCCAGTAATGGGCTAATAACATTCAAGACCCAACAACATCAAAAGAACCCAACTATCTCAAGTAGGGGGCATTACTAGATACCCAGCCCAGAAGACCTGAGATACTGCATCACTGTACTGAACAAAACATATACTACATAAGACAAATTCAAAAAATCTGGGTGGCATAGCAGTTTGTTCTAATACATAGAAACAACCACAAAGAAACAGTAGAAATGTGGAGACAAAGAAACAACCCCCATATGAACGAAAATGAGGAATCACTAGAGAAGGAAATAAATTAAATGGAGGCAAGCAATCTGTCAGAGAAAGAATTCAGAGTAATGGTTATAAGGATGCTCAATAGGCTGGATGATAAATTCCCCAACATGTGTAAGAATCAAGGGATGAAGAAAAAAATTCAGGCAAATGGAAATGAAAAAAAAAGCTGGGGTATTAAAATTTATATTTGACAAAATTGGTCTCAAAGTGAAGGCTATAACAAGAGATAAGGAAGGTGAAAGGGCGAGGGCTAGGCCCTCCACCTTGCCCCAGGGTAAGGGCTACGTCCTCCATCTTACCTTGGCCACGTGCTTGGCAAGAGGGTTCTTCCCGGAAGTCTAAGACTCTGCTAGCCACACCCAGGAACAAGACATCGACTTGCGCAATCGGCAGAGCACAGTCCTTTCTCCTCCCCTTACTCCAACCCCCCCTTTCAAACCCGTCTCTAGGCGGGGTTCTGTCTCTCAGCCACTTGGTTTTGCCGTTGTGTCGGTGAGTCTGGTGGATGGGGAGCTCAAGCTAGCTTGAAATACAGATTCTTATGCTTTTGCATCGGATTGGCTGGCTCCCTGATGTGGTTTCTTGGGAATCTTGAAATCTGGGCATAACAGAAGGCAGCTTCATAATACTAAAGGGATCGATTCAAAAAGAGGACATAACTCTGTTAAACATATATGCACCCAATACAGGAGATCCAAATACATTAAAAAACAAACAAACAAAAAAAAAAAACTTCTGGAAGATATCTAAGGAGAGATATCTAATAGCAATATGATCATTATAGGGGACTTTATTACCCCACTGTCATCTATGGATAAATCCTCTAGACAAAAATTCAGCAAAAAAGACAAACAAAAAAACCCCCACAAAACAAAACGGCAATCCTAAATGACTCACTAGACCACATGAATTTAATTGACATCTTTAGAACATTTCACCCTAAAGCCATGGAACATACATTCTTCAAGTACACATGGGATATTTTCAAAGATAGACCAGATATTAGGGCACAGGCTAAGTGTCTACAAATTCAAGAATATTGAAATTATACCAAGCATGTTCTCAGATCAGAATGGCATATAATTGGAAATCAATGACAATAAAAACAATAAAAAACAATCAAACAAAAGGAGGCTAAATAGCATGCTATTGAACAATAAATGGGTTATCAAAGAGATCAAAGAAGAAATAGAAAATATCCTAGAAACAAATGAAAATGAAAAAACACAATAAAAAATCTATAGGATACAATGAAAGCAGTCCTGAGAGGGACATTCATAGCACTATAGGCCTACTTAAATGCTGCAGTCTTTTCATAGCAAGGGTTTAGGAATCTGGAGAAGGGGCTGTGACATAAATGGATAGAGATTAGACAAGAAAAATAAATTTGGAAGGCATTAGGGGAACCAGACGGAAACCAGCTCTCTAGTGGAGTGGCTCCCCGAATGTCCAGAACCACAGTTTTTTATTTTGCCCTTTAGCAAAGCAGATATACATATCAAAGGTAAGGTTTGGTAAACAATAAAGGATTATCAGGTTAGGGGAATTGCCCTCAGCTGTTTGGCAGCAGGTAATAATATGCAGATCTTCAGCCTTGCTGAAGATGTCCATCAGCCTTCTGATGAACTTCTCGCATTTATTATGCTAAATACTGTCCTTAGCTCCCAGCATATCCCCCTTTTTTGTTTTAATAAATTTAACAAGAATGTATGCCATCTGCAGAGCTCGGGTCTTTTTAAGATTTTTAAATTCAATTCAAAGGATTGAGTTCTTTTATGTCCTTTT
>NW_005871186.1:2443215-2445829 GCF_000147115.1 Myotis lucifugus
TAGTTAATGCTCCAGGAATAGGTTCCTGCCTAGTACAACTAAGTTCCCCTAAATATTTATTTATTTCAATTTACCAATTTAAATCAGTCTGAAAGGAGGTTTATTTTCTAACTTCATTTGTCCTTGGGTGTGGACAGTAAATGGTACTAATTGAATTTCTGCTATCAGTCTTTGAGCACAATGACATAACCTTTGTTAAGGAGGCAAAATGCTAATGATTTACTTTTGCTTTCTGAGGCCTAATACATTACCTTTTAATTACAGTTCTTCACATATTTGAAGGAAACCTCCATTTATTTCCTCCCAGAGAACTTTCTAGGCCACATTTAGGAAGTTTCCTTTAAAAATCTTTTTTCTTTCTTTTAAACCAAGCAACACACTTGATTGCTTTTCAGATGCTGGCTCATACTGTCATGCCTATATTTTAAGTGTCTCTTTTTACTTATGGTGACTAATTAATGATTAGATTTAATGCTTGATAATAACCTTTAGTTTACCATGTAAATAGTAGCAGAAGAGATTTAAAAATTTCTTTTTTTTAATTAAGCTTAAAATTTACTTTTGAACAGCATTCTTTTTGTCTAGTACTGATTTGCATACACAGAGGGGTTATAGGAGGTCTCAGGAATGCAAATTTTTACATTGGCCTTTGTGAAACCCAATTGCTTATAAAAATATTTGCTTCTCATATAACAGGTCTTTTACCTCATTAGTTAAGTTTATTTCTAGGTATCAATGGTAAATGGAATTCTTTTTTTAGTTTCTCTTCCTGTGAGTTCATTATTGGTGTATAAAAGTCCCATAGATTTCTGGATGTTAATTTCATATCCTATTAAGTTGCTGAATTTATTTACTAAATCTAATTTATTTTTTGCTGTAGTCTTTAGGGTTTTCTATGTACAATATCATGTTATCTGTGAATAATGACAGTTTTTCTTCTTCTTTTCCAATTTGGATACTTTTGATTTCTTCTTCTTGTTTGCTCATTATGGCTAGCACTTCCAGTACTATCTACAATAATAAGAGCATAATATGCTAATTAGATGGGATGTCCTTCTGGACATCCTTTTTTCTTGAGAAAGCCTTAGTGGGTGGAGGCTGAGGTAGAGGTGGCAGAGGCCCCCAGTTGTGGCAGGAGGCAGGGTCCAAGGCAGAGTTGGCTGCCCTGGGGGCAGAGGCCAAGGCCCTTGCACAAATTTTGTGCACTGGACCTCTAGTGTTGAATAAGAGTGGTGAAAGTGGGTATCCCTCTCTTGTTCCTCTTTTTAGAGGAAATGGTTTTAGTATTTTCCCATTGAATATGATGTTGACTGTAGGTTGGTCATATAAGGTGTTTATTATGTTGAGGTATGATCCCTCTATTCCCATTTTGCTGAGAGTTTTTATCAAAAAAGGGTGTTGGATTTTGTCAATTGATTTTTCAGCATCAATTGATATGATCATGTGGCTTTTGCCTTTTAATTTGTAGTTGTCTTTTTTTGTAGTGTCTTTATCTGGTTTTGAGATTAGGGTAATACTGGCTTCATAAAAAGAGTTTGAAGTGTTCCTTCCTGTTGAATTTTTTGGAATAATCTGAGGATGATCAGTGTTACTTCTTCTTTGCATGTTTGCTAAATGTCCCCCATGAAGCCATTGGACCAGGGATTTTGTTTGCTGGAAGTTTTTTTGATTACTGCTTCAATTTCATTGGTAATTATAGGTCTATTCAGGTTTTCTGATTCTTCCTGATTGAGTTTTGGAAGATTGTATTTTTCTAGGAATATGTACATTTTGTCTAGGTTTTTTACCCACCAACTTCTCACTCAGATTGGGATTGGGGTGACACTCAGAGGAGCCCTTCTTGCAACTCCATGTCTCATCCTCATCAAATGCCGGTTGAAGTATTACTGGACCACTGTGGTCTCCCATTCATACTGTGAGCACATGGTCATCGTGAAATTGGCAGCAGAAGATACTAGAATCAACAAGATCTATGGTCTGTTTGTGGCTTTCAGTGTACTTGGCTTTGATATAATCTTCATCACAGTATCCTACATTCAAATATTTATAACTGTCTTCAGTCTGCCTCAGAAGGAAGCCAGGCTGAAAGCCTTTAACACCTGCATTGCTCACATTTGTGTCTTCCTTGAGTTTTATCTCCTGGCTTTCTTCTCCTTCTTTACACACAGGTTTGGCTTCCACATTCCACCTTACATTCATATTCTTTTGTCCAACCTTTACCTGCTTGTTCCAACTTTGCTCAATCCTATTGTGTATGGTGTGAAGACCAAACAGATTCGAAATCGAGCATGCAAAATTATCCACTCTAAGGATGCTTCCTGACTTTTTTTCTTATTTAATATCATACAAGAGGCCTGGTGCATGAAATTTATGCATGGGGTTGGGTGATCCCGTAGCCTGGCCTGCACCCTCTCTAATCTGGCAGTCTGGATCGGGCCTAAACCGACAGTCAGACATCCCTCTCGCAATCCAGGACTTTTGGCTCCTAACTGCCTCTGCCTGCCTGTCTGATTGCCCCTAACTGTGCCCCTGATGGCCTGATTGCCACTAACCACCTCTGCCTGCCTGCCTGCCTGATCTCGCCCCTAACTATTTGCTGCCCCACTGGCCTGAT